>NW_027400259.1:0-5826 GCF_003265705.2 Callorhinus ursinus
AGATAAAAAGCTTTTGCACAGCAAAAGAAACAGTCCACAAAACCAAAGACAACTGACAAAATGGGAGAAAATATTTGCAAATGACATATCAGATAAAGGGCTAGTATCCAAAATCTATAAAGACCTTATCAAAGTCAACACCCAAAGAACAAATAATCCAATCAAGAAATGGGCAGAAAACATGAACAGACATTTTTCCAAAGAAGACATCCAAATGGCCAACAGACATATGAAAAAGTGCTCAACATCGCTCGGCATCAGGGAAATCCAAATCAAACCTCAATGAGATATCACCTCACACCAGTCAGAATGGCTAAAATTAACAAGTCAGGAAATGACAGATGTAGGCGGGGATGCGGAGAAAGGGGAACCCTCCTACACTGTTGGTGGGAATGCTAGCTGGTGCAGCCACTCTAGAAAACAGTATGGAGGTTCCTCAAACAGTTGAAAATAGAGCTACCATATGATCCAGCAATTGCACTACTGGGTATTTACCACAAAGATACAAATGTAGGGATCCGAAGAGGTACGTGCACCCCAATGTTTATAGCAGCAATGTCCACAATAGCCAAACTGTGGAAAGAGTCAGGATGTCCATCGACAGATGATTGGATAAAGAAGAAGTGGGATATATATGCAATGGAATATTATGCAGTCATCAAAAGGAATGAGATCTTGCCATTTGCAACGATGTGGATGGAACTGGAGGGTGTTATGCTGAGTGAAATAAGTCAATCAGAGAAAGACATGTATCATATGACCTCACTGATATGAGGAATTCTTAATCTCAGGAAACAATCTGAGGGTTGCTCGAGTGGTGGAGGGTGGGAGGGATGGGGTGGCTGGGTGATAGACATTGGGTAGCATATGTGCTACGGTGAGCGCTGTGAATTGTACAAGACTGTTGAATCACAGATCTGTACTTCTGAAACAAATAATGCAACATATGTTAAGAAAAAAGAAAAAGAAGAAGATAGCAAGAGGGGAAGAATGAAGGGGATTAAGTAGGAGGGGGAGAGGAACCATGAGAGACGATGGACTTTGAAAAACAAACTGAGGGTTCTAGAGGGGAGGAGGGTGGGGGGATGGGTAGCCTGGTGACGGGTATTAAAGAGGGCACATTCTGCGTGGAGCACTGGGTGTTATGCACAAACAATGAATCATGGAACACTACATCAAGAAGTAATGATGGAATGTATGGTGATTAACATAACAATAAAAAAATTTAAAAAAAAAGAAATTCTCCATAAAAGAAGAGGTATTTCACCAGTTCTGGTGGATGGGAGGATTTTCAGGTAGGAATAAAATGTATTGTTCTAGGAGAAGGAAGAGCATGAACAAAGCTTAGTCATAGGAAAACAAAATTGATGTTCAGAATTCACTATTTCAAGAATCAAGCATGTAGTACATTTTAGAAATGTATGACTCTACAGAATTGTTGAAAGGCAACATTTAGGAGCTTCATGTGGCAGACCCTCAGTCATCTGGGAACTTTTACTGAGTGGAAAGACAGTCCCAGACTGATCTCTATACTGGAAATTCTGCCACAAGACACAAAGATCCACGATGAGTAGCATTGCCAAAGAGTATCCATCAGAGATCCTCTCCTCCCAGAAATAGCTGGCTTCTCCCTTTATTTTCTCCTATAGGTTTTAGAAGAGACACTTGGATCTGACTCCAGTTCCAGAATCTTATTATTTAAGTCAAGTCCAGATGTGGTTGAGGCTCCTCAGATGTATCTCCTCATGTATCACTCTTCTTCATCCAAAACTCTATGACCTGAAAAGGCAATACCTTCCCCCACTGACCCAACATACATTGGTGAGTGGAGACTGGATGACCATGAAGGACAATCCCACTAAAAAGAGGAGAAATGGAAGTGCTATAGCTGTCACAATTCTGAGTATATGCTGGGTAAATTTAGGAGCAGTTCATGTCCTTTGAATAGGGTCTGGATCTACTCCCTGGAAATGGCTCTGAAGGTCATTAACATCTTTAGCTTTTCACTGTGCCCTCGGGGATCATTACTCTACCCTCTGAGTTGTTTTACTATTTTGTAAGAAGATGTAACCGTTGTTTACAAGTAAGTAAATTCCTTAGCTTACTTCCTGCCTGTAAGTAAGTTGGGGGCTTAGAGACTTCAGAAACATGAACCATCTCAGTCCTTTCTAATACAAGCTGGTATTACACTGGTGATCCAATTCCCTAAGAGCTTTATGGGCTTTCTACATACCAGTGGAGAAATGTAGAACCACCTGACAGAAGCAACAGCTACAATTCTTTTGACATGCCTCTCTTTACTTCGGCCATGTGTTATTTCTTATGCTGCTATGGGATAAATGCCCTTGAGATTCTCAGAAACCCTTTGACTGTGAAGGTTTACTGGGTACAAATTTAAATCATTCTGGTGTCTTAAAACCATAATTTTGATACCATCCTGTAATTTCTTACTTTATGAATTATTTAAAATTTTAGTTAAGGCCAGATTTTGGCCAAAAATGAATCTTTTATTCACAATTTTTCACATACCATTTTGGTGCAAAATGACAATGGTTTTGCCAATTTTTATCCATCTTTAAGCATTTTGGCCTATGTATCCCAGTTATTATTACTTTGGGGTACATTTTGGTCTTTAAAAAATTTTTCCCCAACCAGTATTCTTCAAAAACAAAAGCAAATTAAAATGCTTTCTTGACCATGTTTTATTTCCTAATTTAACTCCACAATTACATTCATGAAATAGGACTAAAATTTACATTTTACCATTAAAAAAAAAGGCTCAGAGAGGTTAATTTTCACTCCAAAATTACATTGCTCTTAACATAACTGGCACTTAAACTTCAATTTGTCTGTCTTCAAAGCTAGAAAATTGACCAATTTTGCTCCACTGTGTTTCATCATAATAATCTCACCCTCTGGCACTACACTTTAGAGTTTACCAAGCATGATCTCATTTGGTCTCATTTAATCCAAGCCTGAGCAATTGGAAAAGGAAGATTCTCTATCATGGCCAAAAAGAGGGCTAAACTATAGTATAAAACTCCTACTTCTCCTGTCTTCACCAACAAAACAAAAATAAATGATTTCAAAATAACTTCCCTTCTTCCGTGTTGGTGGGGGGAGGTTTTGCTAGTCATTTTCAACCCATCTACCCTATAGCTCCTGATAAACTTATCAATTGTTGATGGCATTCCCCAGTTTTGTTCCACTGAGTTGGGTTGCTTTGTGCAATAGGAAAAATGGGTGTGTGGTTGGGGAGAGACACAAGGCTGGGCATGATTTGTATAAATCTCGGATGCTAGCCTTTGTGGACATGAACACTAAATCCCTCACAAGGAGAATCTTGTAATCTAGTTGATGCCCAGGGCTTAGGAGGACTCAGACTCAGAAGCCAATGGAAGCAATCTTCTATACCCATTTTTAAACTTCACTCAACAGTATAAAAAAATGTGAACTTGGACTTCTGTGCATTTGCTGATCACTCAACATTTGGAGCTACCATCTAGTGGCACTGCATGCAAGCCAAGAGTTCAGAGTGGACAGCTTTACCATGTTCTCTGGATAGCAGGGTTTGCTTGTCCAAGTGATTGCCTTTTTTATTGTATTTTGACCTTCCTGTCTTATAATTGTGAATGGAAAGCAGAAAAAAATGCAAGTGCTGCTACTTGCAGCAAAAGCAGAGATAGAATAAGCTTGATACGATGAAGGAAAATGTAGAAATCACTCCAGCATAATGCGTTAGCATGTATGTGGGCTCTGAATGCAGAGCTTTCTGCTTTGGATTTAGGCTCTGTCACTTATCACTGGATGACCTTAGGCAAAAGGCTTTTTTCTCTTCTATAAAATAGGGATTGTAATAAAATTCCTTTCTCATATAACATACGTTATGTGAGGATTAAGTCATGCAATCATGAAAGATGTTACTTAGAGACCCTACAAGGGAGTGGTTTTAAAGTAGGGTTGTCTGACCAGCAGCATCCACATCACCTACAAACTTGTTTGAAGTACAAATTCTCTAGCCCCACTCCAGACTCAGAAACCCTGGGAGTGGGCCCAGGGCCCTGTGTAACACCAGGCTGTCCAGGTGATTCTGATGCCCCTGATGCTGATGCTGCTGTACATTGTGATGGGGAAGAGCAGACTCAGAAGTTAAATGATCTAGATTTAAATTCCAGTTCTGCCTGACACTAATTGCATGATTTGGGATGCACTATAAAGCCTGTTAGTGTCTCAGTTTTCTCATCTGCAAATTTAGAACAATATTATGTGTATTCTGGATTTGTAATGAAATTTAAAAACCTATCTGTCATATAGCAAGTCTGCAATACCTGATACCTAGGTATTTGTGTGGTTCTGATTATTGTTTTATTACTTCTGGCTTTAATGGCACTTAATCCAAATGGCTCTATAATTAATTGTGAAGGAAAATCAAATTTAAAGAACACATATGAAATACTGAAAATATATCATAGGAGGTTTTTGTTTTTTTTCTAAAATTAAGGACAACTATGAATTTTGTTTCCTAGCTATTTGGAAAAGAACCCTCTTCTACAACATGGTAGTTTATAACTTGATTTCTATATTTTTTTCTTCTATTTTTTTATTATTATGTTATGTTAATCACCATACATTACATCATTAGTTTTTGATGTAGTGTTCCAGCCTTCATTGTTTGCGTATAACACCTAGTGCTCCATGCAGAATGTGCCCTCTTTAATACCCATCATCAGGCTGAACCATCCTCCCACCCCCTCCCCTCTAGAACCCTCAGTTTGTTTTTCAGAGTCCATCGTCTCTCATGGTTCATCTCCCCCTCTGATTTCTCCCCCTTCGTTCTTCCACTCCTGCTATCTTCTTTTTTTTTTAACACATATTATATTATTTGTTTCAGAGGTACAGATCTGTGATTCAACCGTCTTCCACAATTCACAGCGCTCACCATAGCACATACACTCCCCAGTGTCTATCACCCAGCCACCCTGTCCCTCCCACCCCCCACCACTCCAGCAACCCTCAGTTGGTTTCCTGAGATTAAGAATTCCTCATATCAGTGAGGTCATATGATACATGTCTTTCTCTGATTGACTTATTTTGCTCAGCATAACATCCTCCAGTTCCATCCACGTCATTGCAAATGGCAAGATTTCATTCCTTTTGATGTCTGCATAATATTCCAGTGTGTGTATATATATATATACCACATCTTCTTCATCCATTCATCTGTCAATGGACATCTTGGCTCTTTCCACAGTTTGGCTCTTGTGGACATTGCTGCTATAAACATCGGGGTGCATGTACCTCTTCGGATCCCTACATTTGTATCTTTGGGGTAAATACCCAGTGGTGTAATTGCTGGATCATATGGTAGCTCTATTTTCAGCTGTTTGAGGAACCTCCATACTGTTTTCCAGAGTGGTTGCACCAGCTTGCATTCCCACCCACAGTGTAGGAGGGTTCCCCTTTCTCTGCATCTCTGCCAACATCTGTCATTTCCTGACTTGTTAATTTTAGCCATTCTGACTGGTGTGAGGTGATATCTCATTGAGGTTTTGATTTGGATTTCCTTGATGCCGAGCGATGTTCAGCACTTTTTCATATGTCTGTTGGCCATTTGGATGTCTTCTTTGGAAAAATGTCTGTTCGTGTCTTCTGCCCATTTCTTGATTGGATCCTTTGTTCTTTGGGTGTTGAGTTTAAGAAGTTCCTTATAGATTTTGGATACTAGCCCTTTATCTGATATGTCATTTGCAAATGTCTTCTCCCATTCTGTCTGTTGTCTTTTGGTTTTGTGGACTGTTTCTTTTGCTGTGCAAAAGCTTTTTATCT
>NW_027400260.1:0-5824 GCF_003265705.2 Callorhinus ursinus
CCCAAAGTTTCCTTGTATTGTTCTGAGTGGTTTTGTGTGTGTGTGTGTGTGTGTGTGTGTGTGTGTGTGTGTGTTAAGAATACTCACAATTTATCCTCCTAACATATTTTAAAGTGTACTATACTGTATTATTAACTATACCTAGTATGTTATACACCAGATCTCTATATATTATTCAACCTGCACAACAGAAACTTTATACCCATTGAGCAAAAATTCCCTAATACCTCTCTTCCCAACCATGGACAACCTACATCCTATTCTCTGCTTCTGTGAGTTTGATGATTTTACATACTTTATGTAAGTGGAATCATGCAGAATTTGTACTTCTGTGTCTGGATTATTTCACTTAGCATAATGTCCTCCAAGTTCATTCATGTTGTCCCAGATGGCAGGATTTCTATACAGTATTTTAATGTATTTTAGGTTTACTGTCATTAATAATGATATTCTCCCAAATTATATCTCTGATATTGCTATTAAAATGGGAAGGATTTTGATTTGTTTGTATTTATAAACTAAGGGCATTTTTGGATTTTATTAATAATTTTAAGTTTTTCTATAATATTTACATACTTTCTCCAAATAATATCAATTTACAACACCTACTTATCTTTAGGTCTTTTTACATTGGTATGAAATTCAATACTGCTCAAATTTATAGTAAGAGTTCTTCATTTCTTTCAAAAGTATAATCCTGGAGTTTTGTAATTTTATAAGACGTTCACCATAATTTAGGATATATAAAAATATTTTTATCAACTTAACTTACTTTTTTTTTTTATTCCTAGATACCTTAGAAGGTCTTTTAAAGGCGTAAGTGTTTCATGATTAACAGTTAAGAAAAAGGGGCACCCAGGTGGCTCAGTCGTTAAAGGTCTGCCTTCGGCTCAGGTCATAATCCCAGGGTCCTGGGATCGAGCCCTGCATCGGGCTCCCTGCTCAGGGGAAAGCCTGCTTCTCCCTCTCCCACTCCCCCTACTTGTGTTCCCTATCTCACTGTGTCTCTTTCTGTCAAATAAATAAAATCTTTAAAAAAAACAATTAAGAAAAAATAATGTTAAATCTGATCTCCGTATTCCCTAATAAATTTCTTTTTAAAAAAGTTTTAATTTAAATTTCAGTTACTTAACATACAATGTAATATTAGTTTTAGACGTACAATTTAGTGATTCTAATATTTGCTTTTTTTTTAAAAGTAAGCTCTACACCCAACATGAGCTTTGAACTCATGATCCCAAGATCAAGAGTCTCATGCTCTAGTAACTAAGCCAGCCAGTTACCTACATTCCCTAATAAATTTCAATGTTTAATGTTAGGTGTGGAGCAAGAGACCATACAATCTATCAGAATAAAATAAATATAAAACATAGATGATATAAATTTATATATGAAGATATATAATCTTTGAAAGTAATTCTCTCCAAATAAAAAGTCTAGAAATAAGAGAAGAGGAGAGAAATAAGAGAAGAAAAGATCAATAACGGGGCCATAAATTGAAAAAATTCTTAATGATAAAATGTGCCACGCAGAAAATTAGAATATAAAAAATAATAAAAAAGAATGAAATCTTGACTTTTGCAACAACATGGATGGAACTAGAGGGTATTATGCTAAGCAAAATAAGTCAGTTAGACAAAGACAAATATCATGATTTCACTCATATGTGGAATTTAAGAAATGAAACCATGATGTATATGGGGGAAGGGAAGGAAAAATAAATAAGATGAAAATGGAGAGGAAGGCAAGCCATGAGAGACTCTTAACTCTACAGAACAAACTGAGGGTTGCTGGAGGGAGGTGGGTGGGGGATGGGCTAGATGAGTGATGGGCATTAAGGAGGGCACTTGATGGAATGAGCACTGGGTGTTATATGTAAGTGATGAATCACTAATTCTACTCCTGAAACCAATACTACACTATATATTAACTATCTTGAATTTAAATCAAACCATGGAAGAAAAAAAATTTATGACAATTTGAAAGACTAAAAAGAGAAAAAAGAAAGTCTATTTCGACTGTTGTTTATCAACACCTGGGAAATTACAACTAAAGCAATTCAAGGAGTAAAAGACATAAGGGAATTTAAGTATGGAAAACACAACTATTTTTCACCGAAGATAATGGATTGGCTGCAGGTAGTGAACTGGCAGCTGAAAACCTCTGAACTGAGTATGATTTTAGTAACGCAGTTGATATAAAACACATATGTAAAACCCAGGAGCCATTTTAAAGTAACATTCAGAGGCATGAAAGTACATTTGGTGTGTTTAGCAATCATTGCTTCTATTTCATTCCAAAATGTTTTCATTACCATGGGAACTCTGAACTATTTTTGTAACTTTTCTGTAAATGTAACATTATTCAAAAATAAAAATTAGCAAAAAGAAAAAAGTGGGCGCAAGAGAAAAAAACCCTAGCAGTGTTCATATGTGCAGTTATATTACTTAGAAAATAGATCACAGGGCCACCTGGGTGGCTCAGTCAGTTAAACACCCGACTCTTGATCTCAGTTCAGGTCTCCATCTGGGCGGGGGTCGTGAGTTCAAACCCCCTGTTGGTCCCCACGCTGGGCATGGAGCCTACTTAGAAAAAAAATAGATCACAATTGTTTCACATGTTAACACAAATATAAATCTGGAATAGGGACTGGAAACTTGCAAATACACAGTAAATGAGAATGATGCATTTGTTAAATTAGCTAAAATTTCTTGAGGACCTCCATGTGTCAAACACTTGTGCCTTGGCTTATTTTAACATCATTACTATATATATATATTTTTTTAAGATTTTTATTTATTTATTTGACAGAGAGAGACATAGCGAGAGAGGGAACACAAGCAGGGAGAGTGGGAGAGGGAGAAGCAGGCCTTCCACCGAGCAGGGAGCCCGATGCGGGGCTCGATCCCAGGATCCTGGGATCATGACCTGAGCCGAAGGCAGACGCTTAATGACTGAGCCACCCAGGCACCCCTCATCACTATATTTTTATTTCACAAATGAATATGTGTTTGCAGTAATGCAGCGATAATAATAAACAGGGGTAGATGCTCACTAGGCGATAGAGACAATAAAAAACCCTGTCGAGCATCATCTCCCTTAATTTAATCCTCATGTTAACCTTCTGAAGTGGGTACTACTATTCTCCTAGTTTTACAAATGTGGAAGCTGAGGCACAGAACATTACATAACTTAATAGATCAGAGCATGTATGAACGGACTCGTAAGCGCTAACAGCGTGGAATCCCAGGGAACGTTTCTCGCTTGAATGAGTAAGTGAAGATTTTCCAGATGAAAGAAGACAGGAGTGTCTTTGATAGAGGAGAACAGAGGTGTTTGTAATGGCTCCTAAAAAACTGAGCGGAGGAGAAAATTGAGAGACACGGGAATGGAATTGTGTAGACTGTTTTAAGTAAGTGGACTCTCACCAGCATCTTATTCCCATTTGTACTGCCCAAAATGCATCCTCTGAGAGCTTTGCCTGCCCCCATACCTTTTTCCCACAGCAGACACTCTGATGGCATTGGGGCATCTCTAGTTCGGTGTGTCCTTTATTCCCTGGCGGATGGATATTCAACTCAGCTCCAGGGAAGGACAAGGAGGTGGTGTCAGGTACCTGTTCTCCAAAAGGGTGCAGCTGAACTTCCTCCTTCCAGGAGAGTTGAGCTGTAGATGAGATGAGGACATTGCATATTTACTATTTATAGGTCCTCGGAGGTTGGATTCTGACAATTCTCATTAAATTAATTGTGCTGTTATTACTCTATTCTCTGAACAACTTGTTTCCCATGAGTGAGGGAACCAAAATGGAAAAGAACTTCTCTTCTGCTGGGTTTGTCCTCTTGGGAGTGTCTCGGATGTTGGATACATGTATACCACCCTATGGCCCCCCTAAGTCATGGTGTTCTTTTCTCCATGTGCCTGAGCTTCATTGTCTTCTTTTGTGTCAACATTTGACATGGAATTTCTTTGTCTATCAAAGGCAGAAGCAGGTGTATTTTTCAAGACTCCATGAGTCCCAAGCACTTTGACTAGGGATTGTGAACAGGGATCTGAACCACATGTAACTCCCAACAAATGTTGGGTAGTTACACAGAGGAAAGGTGGAGATTGGCCCTTGTGTTAGGTGGAGGGTAATAAAAAAAAGCTCACTATTTGGCTGCACATGTAGAATTTTCTTTGCAAAAGTCCCCCAGGTCCACTTAGTTTTTTCATCTGGAGTAAACACATTCGTGTCTTTAAGCTAACATGGCAGAATTTTTCAGGCTATATACCCAGGTAGGTTATTCAGAGCATTCTTTCCCAGGAGGAAATATTAGAGCAGAGGTTGGCAAACATTTTTGTAAAGGGCCAGATAGTAAATATTTGGGGCGTTGTGGGCTATATGTTCTCTGTGGCAATTACTTATGTACCATGGTGCATAAGCATGTATAGACCGTATGTGCACAGGCGGGCGTGGCTGTGGGTATGAATGTCTTGTGGTTGCTGTAACAATTTACCAAGAGCTGGGTGAATTAAAACAATAGGCATGTATTCTGTCACAGTTCTGGGAGGCCAGAATTCTGAAATCAGGGCTCAGAACGGCTGTGCTATGTCCTGAGGCTCTAAGGGGAAGTCTATTCCTTGCCTTTCCTGCTTTTAGTGACTCCAAGCATTTCTGGGCTTTGTGGATGCATCATTCCAATCTCCACCTCTGTAGCTGCATGGTCTCCTCATCTCTATGTACCTCTTGCCTTTGTGTCTCCTTATAAGCACATCCGTCACTGGATATAGGATCCATCTGGGTAATCCAGGGCGATTGCATCTCGAGATCCTCAATTATATCTGTAAAGACCCCTTTTCCAAATAAGGTCACATTCACAGGTACTAGAGTTGGGATGTGGCATATCGTTTTGGGGGCCACCATTCACCCCACTACACTGTGTTCCAGTAAAACATTTTCATAAAAAAAAAATGCTGTGGTTTGCATTTTGTGTATGGGCAGTGGTTTGCTTCCCCTCTTAGTAGATTTAGACATATGGAGCTGATAATCTTAGAGAACATTGTAAAATTAAAGAAAAATGAAATATGGCTTATTTTATGCTAGCGGGGTTCACCTACTAGACATCAGTGATGTCTACATCATTCAGACCGTGGCTTATTTAACTCTCTCCAGACTGTGGCTTACTTAACTGTCAGACCCATCCACTCTCCTGACCCTCTTTCCAACAGAGCTGCCGCCTATGCCAATGTACCCCATTAAAGTCAACATAAAGAACTTCAAATCTTAGCTCTCGGAGAGGGCGGAGTGGAGACCCTGCCAGGAGCTGTCCTTTGGTTCTTGTGCTGATGACGCCAACAGCCTGACAAGCAATTCTCTTACTAAAGATGCCTGAGAGTAGCCCTTCTGGACCACCAGAGCCTAGAGCAAAGAACACAGATTTCCTGGGTTAAATTGTGGCGGCCTTGACCAGAGTGTGGGAGGAGAGAGGAGGGACTAGGCTGTGTAAGCCTGGTCCCTTCTACCTAACTGGTAAGATGAGTCATTCTCCATTACTGGGTAAGTGGGAGGCCAGAGAGTAATGAGTAAGAGACCCGCATGCGGTAATTTCGTCTCTGGCCTTTGACTGGAAGGTGCCTAGGTGTGCCAGAGACTGCTCAACGCGCGGGTCTGAATCAGGAGTGAATTTTGCCGTGCTTAGTGCTCAGGAATGGGTTCCTCTTTGGTTTTCCCGGGAAGACCAGGTGAGCACTATTTTCTTGGGTGCACTCTGTAATTTCCCAGTGGTTCAGCTTGCCTTTCCTCTCTGATGCCTTAGGTTTCCAGAAGCTCAGAAGCAAACCA
>NW_027400261.1:0-5822 GCF_003265705.2 Callorhinus ursinus
CGGAGCCGAGGCGCGGGATCTCAGCTTGGGGTTGCCATAAACTGTGACCCAATCAGGCCACTGCTCCTCCAGCAGGGACCCAACAAGTAGCAGATCTGGGGAGACTCTCCTTCCTCCTCCAGGAGGAGCGGCAGGAGAGTGCACCGCAGGGATCGGCTGGGTTTGGAGACTCCACACCGAGCAGGTGCCAGAGATAGAAACGCTCGGTCACAGGCCAGGTGAGCACGGAGTACGGCCGGAGACTGGGGAGATGGGAGTGATTGACTGCTTTTCTCTGGGGGCGCTCTGAGGAGTGGGGCAGGTCCCTCCCCCAGAAGATCAACACGAACAGCCAGCCAAGACCAAGTTCACTGATCAATGAGAACGGGAGAACTCCAGCGCTAAGGGAATACTACACATAGAATTCATGGCTTTTTTACCGTGATTCATTAGTCTTTCAAAGTTAATTTTTTTTAACTTTTTTTTGAATTTTTCTTTTTCCCTTTTACAACCAACATCTTATCAATCACTTTTAAAGATTTTTTATTTTTCCACAGAAATCAGTGGCATTCCTATACACCAACAACAAGACAGAAGAGAGACAAATCAAGGAGTCTATCCCATTTACAATTGCACCCAAAACCATTAGATACCTAGGAATAAATCTAACCAAAGAGGCAAAGGATCTGTACTCAGAAAACTCTAAAATACTCATGAAAGAAATTGAAGAAGACACAAAGAAATGGAAAAACGTTCCATGCTCATGGATTGGGAGAATCAACATTGTGAAGATGTCAATGCTACCTAGAGCAATCTACACATTCAATGCAATCCCCATCAAAATACCACCCACTTTTTTCAAAGAAATGGAACAAATAATCCTAAAATTTGTATGGAACCAGAAGAGACCCCGAATAGCCAGAGGAATACTGAAAAAGAAAAGCAAAGCTGGCGGCATCACAATTCCGGACTTCCAGCTCTATTACAAAGCTGTCATCATCAAGACAGTATGGTACTGGCACAAAAACAGACGCATAGATCAATGGAACAGAATAGAGAGCCCAGAAATGGACCCTCAACTCTATGGTCAACTTATTTTTGACAAAGCAGGAAAGAATGTCCAATGGCAAAAAGACAGTCTCTTCAACAAATGGTGTTGGGAAAATTGGACAGCCACATGCAGAAGAATGAAACTGGACCATTTCCTTACACCTCACACAAAAATAGACTCCAAATGGTTGAAGGACCTAAACGTGAGACAGGAGTCCATCCAAATCCTAAAGGAGAACACAGGTAGCAACCTTTTCGACCTTAGCCGCAGCAACTTCTTCCTAGAAACATCGCCAAAGGCACGGGAAGCCAGGGCAAAAATGAACTATTGGGATTTCATCAAGATAAAAAGCTTTTGCACAGCAAAAGAAACAGTCCACAAAACCAAAAGACAACCGACAGAATGGGAGAAAATATTTGCAAACGACATATCAGATAAAGGGCTAGTATCCAAAATCTATAAAGAACTTATCAAACTCAACACCCAAAGAACAAATAATCCAATCAAGAAATGGGCAGAAGACATGAACAGACATTTCTCCAAAGAAGACATCCAAATGGCCAACAGGCACATGAAAAAGTGCTCAACATCGCTCCGCATCAGGGAAATCCAAATCAAAACCTCAATGAGATACCACCTCACACCCGTCAGAATGGCTAAAATTAACAAGTCAGGGAACGACAGATGTTGGCGGGGATGTGGAGAAAGGGGAACCCTCCTACACTGTTGGTGGGAATGCAAGCTGGTGCAACCCCTCTGGAAAACAGTATGGAGGTTCCTCAAACAGTTGAAATTAGAGCTACCGTTCGATCCAGCAATTGCACTACTGGGTATTTACCACAAAGATACAAATGTAGGGACCCGAAGGGGTACGTGTACCCCAATGTTTATAGCAGCAATGTCCACAATAGCCAAACTGTGGAAAGAACCAAGATGCCCAGCGACAGATGAATGGATAAAGAAGATGTGGTATATATACACAATGGAATATTATGCAGCCATCAAAAGGAATGAGATCTTGCCATTTGCAACGACGTGGATGGAACTGGAGGGTGTTATGCTGAGTGAAATAAGTCAATCAGAGAAAGACATGTATCACATGACCTCACTGATATGAGGAATTCTTAATCTCAGGAAACAAACTGAGTGTTACTGGAGCGGTTGGGGGTGGGAGGGATGGGATGGCTGGGTGATAGACATTGGGGAGGGTATGTGCTACGGTGAGCGCTGTGAATTGTGCAAGACTGTTGAATCACAGATCTGTACTTCTGAAACAAATAACGCAACATATTATAAGAAAAAAGGAAAAGAAGAAGATAACAGGAGAGGAAGAAAAGGGGAGTATGTCAGAGGGGGAGACGAACCATGAGAGATGATGGACTCTGAAAAACAAACTGAGGGTTCTAGAGGGTAGGGGGGTGGGGGGATGGGTTAGCCTGGTGATGGGTATTGAGGAGGGCACGTTCTGCATGGAGCACTGGGTGTTGTGAACAAACAATGAATCATGGAACACTGCATCAAAAACTAATGATGTAATATATGGTGATTAACATAAAAATAAAAAAAATTTTAAAAAAAAGATTTTTCATTTTTCATTTTTAGAGTCATATTCTGTCCCTTCATGGTAGTTATCCTTATTTTTGGCATATATATATATATATATATATATAAGTTGTTCTCTCTAAAGTTTGGAGATACAGTTTCTTATAACAGATCAAAATATATCCTAAATCACTAGTGTATGGCTTTGTTCTAGTCTCCTGCCTGATCACATTCTCTCCGTTTTTTCTTTTCTTTTTAAATCGTCTTTCTTTTTTCAAACAACTTCCTATCTTATCAATTCCTTTTATAAAATCTTTTATAATTTTCATCTTTTCATTCATATTCCATCCCTTCATTGTATCAACCCTTATTTTGTACATATATATGTCTTTCTTTAAAATTTTAGGAGGCACTTTCTTCTAATAGACCAAAATACACCCAAAATCTAGTGTGTGGCACTGATATCTGCACTAGCCTGATTATATATGATCATATTCTGTTTTATTTTTGTTCTGTTTTTATTTGTTTTTATCTTTTTGGTTTTTTTTTTTCTCTTTTTTCTTTCTTTCCCTTTCTTCTCCCCTGGTTTCAGGTCTTTTCTGATTTGTTTAGAATATATTTTCTGGGGATGTTGTTATCCTGTTAGCATTTTGTTCTCTCACTCATCTATTCTCCTCTGGACAAAATGACAAGACGAAAAAAATCACCTCAACAAAAAGAACAAGAGGTAGTACCATCTACCAGGGACCTACTCAATATGGACATTAGTGCGATGTCGGACCTAGAGTTCAGAATCATGATTTTAAAGATACTAGCTGGGGTTGAAAAAAGCATGGAGGTTATTAGAGAAACCCTTCCTGGAGAAATAAAAGAACTAAAATCTAACCAAGTCGAAATCAAAAAGGCTATTAATGAGGTGCAATCAAAAATGGGGGCACTAACTGCTAGGATAAATGAGGCAGAAGAGAGAATTAGCGAGATAGAAGACCAACTGATGAAAAATAAAGAAGCTGAGAAAAAGAGAGATAAACAACTACTGGATCACGAGGGCAGAATTCGAGAGATAAGCGATATGATAAGATGAAACATTAGAATAATTGGGATCCCAGAGGAGGAAGAAAGAGAGAGAGGGGCAGAAGGTATATTGGAGCAAATTATAGCAGAGAACTTCCCTAATGTGGGGAAGGAAACAGGCATCAAAATTCAGGAAGCACAGAGAACCCCTCTCAAAATCAATAAAAATAGGTCGACACCCCCACATCTAATAGTAAAACTTACGAGTCTCAGAGACAAAGAGAAAATCCTAAAAGCAGCTCAGGAGAAGAGATATGTAACCTACAATGGTAGAAACATTAGACTGGCAACAGACCTATCCACAGAGACGTGGCAGGCCAGAAAGGACTGGCATGGTATCTTCAGAGCACTAAACGAGAAAAATATGCAGCTAAGAATACTATATCCAGCTAGGCTGTTATTGAAAATTGAAGGAGAGATAAAAAGCTTCCAGGACAAACAAAAACTAAAGGAATTTGCAAACACGAAACCAGCCCTCCAAGAAATATTGAAAGGGGTCCTCCTAAGCAGAGAGAGCCTAAAAGCAGCATAGACCAGAAAGGAACACAGACAATATACAGTCACAGTCACCTTACAGGCAATACAATGGCACTAAATTCATATCTTTCAATAGTTACCCTGAATGTAAATGGGCTAAATGCCCCAATCAAAAGATACAGGCTATCAGATTGTATTAAAAAACAAGACTCATCGATATGCTGTCTGTAAGAGACTCATTTTAGACCCAAACACACCCCCAGACTGAAAGTGAGGAGGTGGAAAACCATTTACCATGCTAATGGACACCAAAAGAAAGCTGGGGTGGCAATCCTTATATCAGACAAATTAGATTTTAAAACAAAGACTGTAATAAGAGATGAGGAAGGACACTATATCCTACTTAAAGGGTCTATCCAACAAGAAGATCTAACAATTGTAAATATCTATGGCCCTAACGTGGGAGCAGCCAATTATATAAGCCAATTAATAACAAAAGCAAAGAAACACATTGACAACGATACAATAATAGTGCGGGACTTTAACACCCCCCTCACTGAAGTGGACAGATCATCTAAGCAAAAGATCAAAAGGAAATAAAGACTTTAAATGACACAATGGACCAAATGACTTCACAGACATATTCAGAACATTCCATCCCAAAGCAACGGAATACACATTCTTCTCTAGTGCCCATGGAACATTCTCCAGAATTGATCACATCCTAGGTCACAAATCAGGTCTCAACGGCTACCAAAAGATTCGGATTATTCCCTGCATATTTTCAGACCACAGTGCTTTGAAACTAGAACTCAATCACAAGAGGAAAGTTGGAAAGAAGTCAAATACATGGAGGCTAAAGAACATCCTACTAAAGAATAAATGGGTCAAACAGGAAAATAAGGAAGAATTAAAAAAACTCACGGAAACCAATGAAAATGAAACACAACTGTTCAAAGGCACGGTATCCGCACAGATTTCTGCCGTCGAAGGAGGTGCCTGGAACTCAGGGCTCCACGCACCCGTGCCGGGGGAGGGCTAGCCTCGTGAGGGCTCGGGCCCTCTAGCGTTTGGTTCCTTGGCGTTAGGCGGATGGCAGTTCGGACTAAACGCACACAGGGCCGTCTAGACAGCCTGGCCTCAGGAAACAGGTGTTGCGTCCAGAGGCGCCTTGGGCCCCTGCTTCTTTCTCCCTTGGAATTCCGCTGTGACCCACTCCCCAGCTGGGCACACAAGCACGGTTGAACAGGGGGCCGCGCCCCGTGGAGAGGGGATGGGTGCTACAGCTGTGCTGGTCTCCAGGCTGCTTTCTTCCAAGTCATGGTTGAGTGGCGAGAGTTCCCGAGCCACGGGGAGCAGTGTATAGGTAGCAGCGGCGGAGAGGAAGAGCAGAGCCGAGAGGTGCCTGCCGCAACGGCTGGTTTCTCACCTGGCTTTGCCATAGGGAACCCGTTCCCCAGGCCGTCGCGCCTGGACACCGGACACTGCCTCCTGCCGCAGAGAGGTCGGCGGTAGGAATACCACGGATTCTCCACACTCTGTTTGCTTCGTGTTCGTCCGCTAGCAATGAGACTTGCATGCCAAAGCGGGGCCAGAGGGCCGGCTTCACGAACCAAGCGGGGGGCCGTGTCCTGCCTTCTGCCGCCGCCTGAGTCACACTGCGAAAATGGTCTGGGACTCGCTGGCAGCGCACGGCCGC
>NW_027400262.1:0-5820 GCF_003265705.2 Callorhinus ursinus
AGGTCTCCTACTCCTCCGCCATCTTGCTCCGCCCCTCAGCTGCTTTTCTATACATTAATAATGAACTAACAGAAAGAGGAATTAAGAAAACAATCCCATTTACAATTGCCTCAAAAAGAATAAAATGCCTAGGAATAAATTTAACCAAGGAGGTGAAAGATCTGTACACTGATGAAAGAAATTAAGGAAGACAGAAATAAATGGAAAGATACTTTATGCTCATGAATTGGAAAAACTGATATTGTTGA
The DNA here is from genome assembly GCF_003265705.2 of Callorhinus ursinus. Taxonomy (NCBI): domain Eukaryota; kingdom Metazoa; phylum Chordata; class Mammalia; order Carnivora; family Otariidae; genus Callorhinus; species Callorhinus ursinus. Next base: position 249 of record NW_027400262.1, read on the forward strand.
ATATGTCCATCTACTCAAAGCCGAAGCAATCAATAAAAACAATGCAATCCCTATCAAAATACTAACATTTTTCACAGAAATAGAAGAATTCTAAAATTTGCATGGAATCACAAAAGACCCCAAATAGCCAAAGCAATCTTGAGAAAGAAGAAGAAAGCTGGAGACATCACATTTCCTGATTTCAGACTGTATGACAAAGCTATAGTAATCAATACAGTATGGTATTGACATAAAGAGAAACATAGATCAATGGAATAGAGAGCCCACTAATAATTAACTCACACATATGTGATCAATTATATATGACAAAGGAGTCACAAATAAAAATGGGGAAAGGATTGTGTTTCAGTAAATGGTGCTGGGAAAACTGGACAACCACATACAAAAGAATGAAACTGGACCCCACTCTTACACCATGCACACAAATTAACTCAGAATGGATTAAAGACTTGAATGTAAGACTTGAAATCATAAAAGTAAAAGAAAAGTTAGGTGGTAAGCTTCTTGACATTGGTTTTGGAAATGAGTTTTTTTATTTGACACCAAAAACTAAGGCAACAAAAGCAAAAATAAATGGGACTACATCAGATAAAGAAGCTTTGGTACAGCAAAAGAAACCATAAACAAAATGGAAAGGAAACCTATGGAATGAGAAAAAAAATTGCAAATCATATATATGATAAGGAATTAACATCTAAAATATATAAAAACCCTGATAAATGATGATGATAGATGACAGATGAAAGAAGGATGTAACATAAGTGTGTATATGTGGGGTGCCTGGATGGCTCAGTCAATTGATCGTCTGACTTGGTTTCCACTCAGGTCGTGAACTCGGGGTCATGAGATCGAGCTCCTCGTTTGGCTCCGTGCTCTCTCAAGCACAGAGTCTGCTTGAGGTCTTCTCTCCTTCTGCCCCTCCTGCTTGTGCTCTCTCTCTCTCTCTCTCTAAAATAAATAAATAAATCTTTTAAAATGTGTGAACATATATGTGCATATACATACATATTTTCCCTAGTTCTGTCTATTGAAAGAGCAGGGAGCAGCAATACCCAATATCAATTAACATACTTGGCACAAGAAATGAACACGATGATCCTGGGACATTTTGTAGTTCCAGAAAGCAAGAATATGCTCCAAGAATAATGGGGCCATCAGAAGGATGCAGGATTGATAATTATAACTTATTAAATAAAACAGGATATCATGGGAATATAGATACATGATATGTATATTTAAACATATGCATTTATTTTATATGTAGAGTGTGCATGTTTGATACAGAACAGGATATCTGGATAGTTTCCAAATATCATCCCACAAAGTATTTATCAAACCTGGTATGTACCACCTAATCAAGGGATCAAAGTGAATGTCATCAGTAACAGTACAAACAGAAATTAAAGGATACAATCACTTTTAAAATCGATAGCCTTAATCTAATCTTGAGGAAACATCAGACAGACTAAATTGGAGGATATTCTACAAAAGAACTGGACTGTTAATTTTGAAAGTGGCAAGGTCATGAAAGCCACTGAAAGACTGAGGAACTCTTCCAGACAGATGGAGACTCAAGAAACATGATAGCTAAATACTCTGTGTGATTATGACCTGGATACATTTGCCATACCATTCACCAGTGGGTCAACTGAATAAACTTGAATGACTCTGAGGATGAGGTAGCAGTGGTGTATCAAGATGGACGTACTGACTTGACCATTGTACTGTGATTTCGTAGGAGAATGTTCTTCTGTGTAGAAATTACATACTTAAGTTTTGGGGGGTAAGATCAGATTATCAACTGCTCTCAAATGGTTTAGAAAAATGTTATTTGTATAGTATTCCCAACTTTTTTTTAAAGTTCATGATTATTCCAAAATGAAAGATATTTTTTAAAACATAAAAGAACGTATTGGATAGCAACTCTATTCATAATTCTTCCTTCCAAAACCCAGAAACAATGCAAATGCCCATCAAAAAGTAAGTGGATAGGGGCGCCTGGGTGGCTCAGTTGGTTAAGTGACTGCCTTTGGCTCAGGTCATGATCCTGGAGTCGCGGGATCGAGTCCTGCATCGGGTTTCCTGCTCGGCGGGGAGTCTGCTTCTCTTTCTGACCCTCTTCCCTCTTGTGCTTCTATTTCTCATTCTCTGTCTCTCAAACAAATAAATAAAATCTTAAAAAAAAAAAGTAAATGGATAAACTGTGGTCCAGCTATACAACATACTGCCACTCGGCACAAAGAAATAGACTAATATCGGGCGCCTGGGTGGCTCAGTTGGTTAAGCAACTGCCTTCGGCTCAGGTCATGATCTCAGGGTCCTGGGATCGAGCCCCGCATCAGGCTCCCTGCTCGGCGGGAAGCCTGCTTCTCCCTTTCCCACTCCCCCTGCTTGTGTTCCATCTCTCACTGTCTCTCTCTCTGTCAAATAAATAAATAAAATCTTAAAAAAAAAAGAAATAGACTAATATCAAATGCAACAACTTGGATGACTCTCTAAAGCATTATGCAAAGACACAAAAGACTACCCACTGTATGACATCTCATGAAAGACAAAATTCTAGAGGCAGAGAATAGGTCAGTGGCTGCCAGGGGCTAGGTGTGGTGAAGGTATAACTATAGAGGGCAGGAGGAAGTCCTCTGGGGTAAAGAAGACTGTTCTGTATCCTGATTTTGGGAGTAGTTAAACAAGTCTGTTAAAATTCCTAGAACAATATACTAAAACAAAATAAAAATGTGACTCGATTGTGGTGGTGGTTATGTAGCTCTATAAATGTACTAAAACACGTTGAGCTGTTCAACTATAGTGTGTGAATTTTATGGTAAGTAAATTATATCAGGAGAACTAGAGGGTGGGGAGATAAAGGGTTTGTATATGTTTGGACAAATACATATGCAAAAGATGAACATTTTTCATATTAGGTTATTAATAACGAAAGGGCTTTGGGTATCACAGTATCACTGGGACCAGGTCTGGGACCTTCAGCCAGGAGCAATGCTCAAAATCCCACTATAGAACTTCTGTAGGAAGAACATATATGAAGCTGGGAACACACTAAACTTGAAACAGACTGCTCATTCTGGGTCTGGATGCTGCCAACGCACCACTCCCTCTGTTGCCCAAGAAGGTGGGATCCTTTGCCATTGTCACACAGAGTTCCTCCGGTCCTTTCTTCATGTTACCAGTTCTGTTTTCAAAGTCCAGAGCAGGTGCCTCTGTCTGGTAGACTTCTGTCCTGTGGTTATGCCCTGGGGAAAGCAGGTATCTTGCATTTTTACCTTCTAGAGTGGAAGGCAGATTCTGCCTCCTACCAAAACTCCTAAAGTGGGAGAATTCCCCAAATATTGGAAGGAGGTACAGATGTTGAGGACCCAAAGAGAAGGAAAATGTCCACCCAACAGTAGGGACGGTCTCTTTCAAGTGTTGTCTTACATTGGCCTTTTCTGGTCTAGAAACTCTTCACAGGACAGTAGTGTACCTACACATTTTCCAAAACACAAAGATGACTGACATGGTTGACACCCACTCGCCTGTCCATCTCTTCTTCCACATACCCCACCATAGTTTCTAGACAGAGCCTTCCGTGCTCCAAACCTGTTAGCATTTTCTGCTAACATGTTTAGTAACACAAGCTTTGCTTTCTACTTTCTAGGTCAAAAAAAGGCCAAAGGCAATGAGGACACCCCAAGCTTTTTGACATATAAAGACAGCTTTAAATCATGTCAAATCGTTACATGACAGCCACAGGAAAATAACTAGAAGGCAGGTTCGCAGGTATTCATGAACTTCGGCAAAAACCTTGAGGTGGAAAAGGGATATATGTCCTCCTTTGTTTACTTTCACGGAAAACCAAAATGGCGCCCAAGTGGTTCACTTCCACTATGGTGACTGGCTATTGCGTTTTTCTTATGTTACCTGTATATTATTGCAGGAGGGATTTTTATGGAGCTTTATAGGTCCTAAGTGCATTCAAATCATTAATAACTTAATTGTCCCTGAATCTTCAGGTCAATGTTAACAATCTTCTGTTTTAAGAGCAGCCACCTGGATGTAGAGGGTAAGTGGCTGGCCCAAAGTCAGGCGTGAGGCACTGTCAAACCTGGGATTGTATAATTTGATAGAAAAAGAAAATTCCAACACTATATCATTCATTGGAAGAAGGCTGCCCTTGATCAAGGCCACTTTAAAAGTCAAAGCAAAGAGAAGGATTAATTAAGCACTGAGCTGGTTCGTTTCAAACCTTGGCTTAGGGGAGTACTGGCCAGGGAAGGGTCAATAACCTTGCCCCAGTGGGACTTCTCAATCAATCCAGTTCATTGCTGTAACCACAGACACTAAAACTGTCACCTGAGATATTTCTCCCTGTGTTTTATCTATTCACACTCATGTTCTAAAAATGACCTTCTGAGGGATTAATGGAAGAGGTGATTTAGACCCAAGGTCACTAAAACTGATATAAAACAGAAAGAGTTTTAGCTTAATGTAGTAGCCATTTCTTAAATGCAATTGGTAGCTAATGTTCTATTATTCTTAATTGTAGGGCCAGTTTAAAATATAAGTGGCAAAAATACTACACCTTTTTGTAGGACACTCAGGGCAGGAGAGGTTAAAAGTGCTAGAAGGAACCCTCGTGCATTACCGAGCACAATCAGTAGAGGCTGGGCTTTAGCATCAGGATAGTGCTTGTCTTCCAAAGTCCCTTCTTAGGCTCCTCAGAAAGACTGGGGGGTGGGGAGAAGCTCGGGAAGGGAATTCCAACTCAGTTTCCTTCGCCTTCCAGAGAGTGCTGTAATTAAGCAATAGTGACTTAATGAGAGAATCAAAGAAAATGGATCATTCTTCAATCTGAGTTGAAAAGCTTTTGCCTAAATCAACTTCTTTGTTCACTCTTGCATTCTGCCTGTCCTCATGGCACCAACTAATTTTCTAAGACCTTCGCTGTCAGTTGTTTATCTCTGGGGCAGCATAAAGCAGTATTCTGGAGAAGGCAAGCATACGGCCATCTGACCCAGAGCGGGTAGGAACAGAGCCCATTATATGTAGAGAAACAAAACCCCTCAGCTAAACCACTGTAAGGTCATTTTTTTCCAATCGACCATCGAGTCATCTTGCGGCTAGCTCAAAAAGAAAACGAAAGGTTTTGGGGGGTTCTGCCACATCTCAGTGTCCTGGTCACAAAAAGTAGGCAGGTGCGGGTTTTGCAAAGGACGAGTACCTGCAAGTCTGCATGAGCACAACCAGCACTCCCCACCCCCCCAACCCCCCACCCCCCGCCGAGGGATTTCCTGGCTGGTTCAATCAGAGGATGGGAGAGATTGTGGTCAACCTTTTTTTTTAACATGCAGAATGAAACTTTCACACAAATCTTTTTTAATTCTTTTTTTTTAATTGTTATGTTAATCACCATATATTACATCATTAGTTTTTGGTGCAGTGTTCCATGATTCATTGTTTGTTCATGACACCCAGTGCTCCATGCAAAACGTGCCCTCCTCAATACCCATCACCAGGATAACCCATCACCCTCCCCCCCTCCCCTCTAGAACCCTCAGTTTGTTTTTCAGAGTCCATC
>NW_027400263.1:0-5817 GCF_003265705.2 Callorhinus ursinus
GTGTGTGTGTGTGTGTGTGTGTGTGTGTGTGTGTGTGTGTCGGGTATATGTAGCTCCTCTTTACCACCACTAGCACAAAAGCTCCACATTGGTTGGAACTCTGTCCAGTGTGCAGACTGCCAAAGCCCTCAGCACCTAGAATAGTCCATGGGACATAGGATGTGTTCAATAAGTATTTCTTGAAATAACTTCTCATAATTTGCTATCTCTATATCCTAGATACATTCTCAAAGATCATGACTTGGGTACTATTTGTGGTAAGGAATATTCTGTTTATACCATTTGTCAATAAACTTCTCATTTTCATGCCTGAATTGTCCATTTCCTTCCCTTTCCCTTAAACAAGCCCATTCACTCAACATCTTCATTGTGGACCTGTAGCTGAAAATTAACTTTCATATCCACTAGGAGTACTCCATTGCTCAGGGGAAATCTGAGAATCACTGAAGTGAAGAGATTTGCTGTATAATATCGACAATTCACTGAGCATTTTACATACATTATTTTATTTAATACATTATGGTCTGCTGTGTATGTAGGATGTAGGTATAATTGTCCCACCTGCAAATGAGAAAACTGAGATTCAGAGAGCCTAAGTAGACCAAAGTTAACACAGCTATTAAATGGCAGAGTGGGGGTTCAAGCCAAGTCCTGGATCCAACACCAGTGTCCAAAGTCACCTCATCCTAGAAATGGCAACACATTACTTTTATTGTATTCTATTTATTCTAATGAGTCACTTGGTCCCACTCTCACTCAAGGGGAGGGGATAACATGGGTTGTAAAAACCAGGGGGTGGAGATTATTGGGAGCTACATTAAAAGCCATCTTTCAGAGCCAGAGCAAGATGGCGGAGGAGTAGGAGACCTGGATTTCGTCTGGTCTCAGGAATTCAGCTGGATAGGGATCAAACCATTCTGAACACCTACGAACTCAACAGGAAATCGAAGAAAAGAATAGCAACAACTCTCTGAACAAAAAAGCGACCATTTTCTGGAAGGTAGAACGTGCAGAGAGTGAATCTGAGACAATATTCGGGAGGATAGACAGCGGGGGAGGGGGCCTCTGTCGTCTGCTTCTGGCAAGTGATAGAGCCGCGGAGCACAAAATCAGAAATTTTAGAAGTCGGCTCCGCTGAGGGACATCACTCCAGTGGCTAAGCTGGGGGTGGAACCCTCACAGGACAGTGTGGTCTCAGGACCCTCAGGGTCACAGAAAGACTGGGGGTGCCTGAGTGCAGCAGAGCTCCCAGGTATCGGAGCGGGGAAGCCAGGTGCAGAGACGGAGCCGAGGCGCGGGCTCTCACCTCGGGGTTGCCATAAACTGATCGGCGAAAGAGTTGGGCCACTGCTCCTCCAGCACAGACCTAACAAATGGCAGAGCCGGGGAGACTCCCCTTCCTCCCCTGGGAGGAGCGTCGTGGGAGCACACCGCAGGGATCTAATGGGTTTGGAGACTCCACACGGGGTTGGATGCCAGACATAGAAATGCTCGGTCACAGGCTGGGTGAGCACAGCGTGAGGCCGGAGACCTGGGAGATGGGAGTGATTGACTGATTTTCTCTGGGGGCGCACTGAGAGGCGGGGCCCTGAGTTCTTGGCTCCTCTGGGGTGGAGATTGGGAGGCTGCCATTTTCACTAAGTGCTCCAAAGCTGTATGGAAAGCTTGCAGGAAACAAGAGCTCCCGAGAGCAAACAAACCCAAGCAGATTACTTAGCCTGGACCGACAAGGGCGGGGCAATTCCGCCGGCGGCAAAGACATTTGAGAACCACGGCAACAGGCCCCACCCCCAGAAGATGAGCAAAAACAGCCAGCCAAGACGAAGTTTACTGATCAAGGAGAACGGGAGAACTCCAGCGCTAGGGGGATACTGCACAGAGAATTCATGGCTTTTTTTTTTTACCATGATTCATGAGTCTTTCATAGTTAATTATTTAACTTTTTTTGAATTTTTCTTTTTCCCTTTTTCAAATGATTTCTTATCAATCCCTTATTTTTAAAAAAAAATTTATTTTTCATTTTTAGAGTCATATTCTATCCTTCATAGTAGTTACCCTTATTTTTGGCAGATATGTATATAAGTTGTTCTCTCTTTAAAATATTGAGCTACAGTTTCTTCTAACATATCATTTTATACCCTGAATTTCTAGTGTATGGCTTTGTTCTAATCTCCTGCCTGATCACATTCTCTCCCCCCCTTTTTTTTTCTTTCTTTCACTTCTTTTTTTTAATCCTCTTTTCTTTTTTCAAACATGTTATCAATTCCTTTTCTAAAATTTTTTATAATTTTCATCTTTACAGTCATATTCCATCCCTTCATTGTATCAACCCTTATTTTGTACATATATAAGTCTTTCTTTCTTTAAAAGTTTAGGAGGCACTTTCTTCTAACAGACTAAAATACACCCAAAATCTAGTGTGCGGCACTGATCTATGCACCAGGCTGAACATATTTGATCATATTCGGTTTTTGTTTTGTTTTGTTTTGTTCTGTTTTTGTTTGTTTTTATCTCTTTCTTTTTTTTTCTCTTTCTTTCCCTTTTTTTTCCCATGGTTTGAGGTCTTTTCTGATTTGATTAGAGTATATATGCTGGGGACACTGTTAACCTGTTAGCATTTTGTTCTCTCATTTATCTATTCTGCTCTGGACAAAATGACAAGACGAAAAAAATCACCTCAACAAAAAGAACAAGAGGTAGTACCCTCTGCCAGAGACATACTCAATACGGACACGAGTGCGATGTGGGACCTAGAATTCAGAATCATGACTTTAAAGACACTAGCTGGGCTTGAAAAAAGCATGGAAGTTATTAGAGAAACCCTTTCTGGAGAAATAAAAGAACTAAAATCTAACCAAGTTGAAATCAAAAAGTCTATTCATGAGGTGCAATCAAAAATGGGGGCACTAACTGCTAGGATAAATGAGGCAGAAGAGAGAGAGAGAGGGGCAGAAGGTATATTGGAGCAAATAATAGCAGAGAACTTCCCTAATGTGAGGAAGGAAACAGGCATCAAAATCCAGGAGGCACAGAGAACCCCTCTCAAAATCAATAAAAATAGGTCAACAGCCCGACAACTAATAGTAAAACTTACGAGTCTCAGAGACAAAGAGAAAATCCTGAAAGCAGCTCGGGAGAAGAGATATGTAACCTACAATGGTAGAAATATTAGATTGGCAACACACCTATCCACAGAGACCTGGCAGGCCAGAAAGGATTGGCATGATATCCTCAGAGCACTAAACGAGAAAAATATGCAGCCAAGAATACTATATCCAGCTAGGCTATCATTGAAAATAGAAGGAGAGATAAAAAGCTTCCAGGACAAACAAAAACTAAAGGAATTTGCAAACACAAAACCAGCCCTACAAGAAATATGAAAGGGGTCCTCTAAGCAAAGAGAGAGCATAAAAGCAGCATGGACCAGAAAGGAATACAGACAATATACAGTAACAGTCACTTTACACGCAATACAATGGCACTAAATTCATACCTTTCAATAGTTACCCTGAATGTAAATGGGCTAAATGCCCCAATCAAAAGACACAGGCTATCAGATTGGATTAAAAAACAAGACCCATCAATATGCTGTCTGCAAGAGACTCATTTTAGACCCAAAGACACCCCCACATTGAAAGTGAAGGGGTGGAAAACCATTTACAATGTTAATGGACACGAAAAGAAAGGTGGGGTGGCAATTCTTATATCAGACAAATTAGATTTTTAAAACAAAGACTGTAATAAGAGCTGAGGAAGGACACTATATCCTACTTAAACGGTCTATCCAACAAGAAGATCTAACAATTGTAAATATCTATGCCCCGAACATGGGAGCAGCCTATTATATAAGGCAATTAATAACAAAAGCAAAGAAACACATTGACAACAATACAATAATAGTGGGGGACTTTAACACCCCCCTGATTAAAAATGGACAGATCATCTAAGCAAAAGATCAACAAGGAAATAAAGACTTTAAATGACACACTGGATCAAATGGACTTCACAGACATATTCAGAACATTCCATCCCATAGCAACAGCATACACATTATTCACTAGTGCCCATGGAACATTCTCCAGAATAGATCACATCCTAGGTCACAAATCAGGACTCAACTGCTACCAAAAGATTGGGATTATTCCCTGCATATTTTCAGACCACAATGCTTTGACACTAGAACTCAATCACAAGAGGAAAGTCAGAAAGAACTCAAATACATGGAGACTAAAGAGCATCATACTAAAGAATGAATGGGTCATCCAGGAAATTAAAGAATAATTAAAAACATTCATGGAAACCAATGAAAATAAAAACACAACTGTTCAGAATCTTTGGGATGCATCAAAGGCAGTCCTGAGAGGAAAGTATGTAGCAATACAAGCCTTTCTCAAGAAACAAGAAAGGTCTCAAATACACAACCTAACCCTACACCTAAAGGAGCTAGAGACAAAACAGCAAATAAAGCCTAAACTCAGTAGGAGAAGAGAAATAATAAAGATCAGAGCAGAAATCAATGAAATAGAAACCAAAAGAACAGTAGAACAGATCAACGAAACTAGGAGCTGGTTCTTTGAAAGAATTAACAAGATTGATAAACCCCTGGCCAGACTGATCAAAAAGAAAAGAGAAAGGACCCAAATCAACAAAATCATGAATGAAAGAGGAGAGATCACAACCAACACCAAAGAAATACAAACAATTATAAGAACATATTATGAGCAACTCTATGCCAGCAAAGTAGGTAACCTGGAAGAAATGGGTGCATTCCTAGAGATGTATCAACTACCAAAATTGAACCAGGAAGAAATAGAAAACCTGAACAGACCTCTAACCACTAAGGAAATTGAAGCAGTCATCAAAAATCTCCCAAAAAAGAAAAGCTCAGGGCCAGATGGCTTCCCAGGGGAATTCTACCAAACATTTCAAAAAGAATTAATACCTATTCTCCTGAAACTCTTCCAAAATATAGAAATGGAAGGAAAATTTCCAAACTCATTTTATGAGGCCAGCATTACCTTGATCCCCAAACCAGACAAAGACCCCATCCAAAAGGAGAATTACAGACCAATATCCTTGATGAACATGGATGCAAAAATTCTCACCAAAATACTAGCCAATAGGATCCAACAGTACATTAAAAGGATTATTCACCACGACCAAGTGAGCTTTATCCCTGGGCTGCAAGGTTGGTTCAACATCCACAAATCAATCAACGTGATACAATACATTAACAAAAGAAAGAGCAAGAATCATATGATCCTCTCAACAGATGCAGAGAAAGCATTTGACAAAGTACAGCATCCTTTCTTGATCAAAACTCTTCAGAGTGTAGGGATAGAGGGTACAAACCTCAATATCATCAAAGCCATCTATGAAAAACCTACAGCGAATATCATTCTCAACAGGGAAAAACTGAGAGCTTTCCCCCTAAGGTCAGGAACACGGCAGGGATGTCCACTATCACCACTGCTATTCAACATAGTATTAGAAGTCCTAGCCACAACAATCAGACACAAAAAGAAATCAAAGGCATCCAAATCGGCAAAGAGGAAGTCAAACTCTCACTCTTTGCAGATGATATGATATTGTATGTGGAAAATCCAAAAGAGTCTCCCCCCCCAAAACTGCTAGAACTCATACAGGAATTCAGTAAAGTAGCAGGATAAAAAATCAATGCACAGAAATCAGTGGCATTCCTATACACCAACAACAAGATAGAAGAGAGAGAAATTAAGGAGTCAATCCCATTTACAATTGCACCCAAAATCATAAGATACCTAGGAATAAATTTAACCAAAGAGGCAAAGGATCTGT
>NW_027400264.1:0-5816 GCF_003265705.2 Callorhinus ursinus
TTCCAGTAAGTGGTCGCTTCTCTGTTCAGAGAGTTGTTGCTACTCTCCTCTTCGATCTCCTGTTGATTTCGTAGGTGTTCAGAATGGTTTGATCCCTATTCAGCTGAATTCCTGAGACCAGACGAAATCTAGGTCTCCTACTCCTCCGCCATCTTGCTCCGCCCCCTCTTCTGCCCATTTCTTGATTGGAGAATTATGAATATTAAATGACTGAATGTAATTACAAAGATCTGTTAGAGCATCGGTAATATATGATGCTCTTAGAAAATTCATTAGATCTGATCTTGAGGTTGTGTGTTAGAAAGTTTAGTTGAAGAGGAAATCATAATTCTGGTGGACGTTTAAAACTATATGCGGTGCCTGGGTGGCTCAGTCAAATGTCTGACTCTTGGGGTCATGATCTCATGGGTTATAAGTTTGAGCCCCACATCAGGCTCTGCATGGAGTCTGCTTAAGACTGTCTATCTCCCTCTGTCTTTTCCCACCCCCTCTAAAATAAATAAATAAATCTTTTTTTTTTAAATAGAAGGCATGTGTTGTGATGTGTACTGGGTGTTATACGTAACTAATGAATCATTGAACACTACATCAAAAACTAATAATGTACTATAGAGTGGCTAGCTGAACATAATAATAATAAAAAAATAGAAGTATAGACATGGATTAGAATCCACGTAATCTGCAATCCTCAGGTACTTGCTAGCATGGAAAATAATCTTTCTAAATGTGAGACAAGAAAAATCAGTTCTAATTTTTCAGTTTTTAAAAGTCCTCTCCTTTTTATTGTCTCTCTTGTGTGTCTTGTGGAAAGGAAGTTACTGAAGGAAGCTGTCTTATGATTTCTTGGTCTTAGAATTTAACATTGGCTGGTAATGATGCCTTAGAGGAAGTACCAAGCCCATTCAGAGGAGAATGAAGTGGAAGCAACTATGAGTTCTTCCAGCATTAGAGCAGCCAAGGATCTTTTGTGGTGGCATAAACATGAGAATCTACAGAGGAGATTTGGCTTTGCTTCATTCTAGAGTGAACCAGGAATCAAACAAGCAAAGCAAGGCCCTAAATGTGTCATGTTGCCCTATTGGCTTGAGCCAAACTGTGGATACATAGAATAAGAGAGTATCATAGGGTCTTTTATCAATGCTGGTGAACCATAAGAGTGAACAAAAGATAAAAGATGCCAAAGAGGCCAGAGTACTGCTTTCAGCCAGTTAAGCAAACAACAGGTATTTGGACATCAACTATGTGTTGGAAATCTGGGATACCAAGGTGTTACAAAGCAAAGTAAAAAAAAAAATCATCATCAACAATAAAAACTGTAATAGTTTTCCCTTCCTGGAGCACTGGGTGTTATACGCAAACAGTGAATCATGGAACACTACATCAAAAACTAATGATGTAATGTATGGTGATTAACATACCATAATAAAAGAATTAAAAAAAAACTAATAGTAAGTTGTATGGGCTATAGAAGAGAAAGAATCTGAATCAGGTGATGTGAAAACATACATGGAAAAAGTTATTTCCAGTTGAGAAAATTAAGAAACAAGGAAGCCACATTTGACTTGACAGTTGAGTGAAAATTTGCTGAGTCTGGAGGTACATCACTTTGTTACAGAGCAGAAGTACCCTGATGATATATTATTTACTCTTACCTCCAATTCTGTACCTAACTATCCAGTGATTTTCATGGGGGTCTGGAGCCTCCTGGAAATGAACTTAGGAACTCCAGCCTATTCATCCTTGGGGTTCAGGGATATATGAACATCTATGAGACCTATGAAAGTGGTACAAAGAGGACACAAATACAGAAGTCTCAGGGAAGGATTCATTCAATCTGAGCAAAGAAAGTCTATAGCTCAGTGAGCCAGACTTCACAAAAGAGCTTGAGGGTCATATGGGAAAAGTGACTCTAGAATAAGTACATTGTTTTTCTACCTGAAGTGGGCCAGAATCAACCATCTGAGTAGTGTGTATGCTTCCTCGGAAAGGGAAGTATTTTGTCCATAAATATTAAAATATTTGAAACACCTAGTTGTTCAAGCCAGCTAGCTGAGGGACCCTGAAAATGAGCAGAAGAGTGAGATCCAGGGCGGACAGAAAGGAGGGGAATGTGCTTAAGTAGATTGGAGGGAGGTGAGTACCAGAGGTGTCAGAATAGAGATGACAATGATGCCAACAGTAGCCAGAGGGGATGTTAGTGTCCCAGGATTGGTAACTGCATGAGTAGGGGCCATGATGTTGTGAAATTTCATTCCAGAGGAAAGCACACAGCAATGCTAAAAGAAGCCTGAACTGAGCATTGGAGGTAGGGTGACCAACCGTAACAATTTACCCAGGACTGAGAAATTTTTCAGAATAGGGATAACTGGGGCAGTTTTGCCATGTTAACCAAAGGGCTGTACAACTATAATGTGATAACAATGGGAACCTTGGAAGACTTTAAAGGAGGAAGATGGCCTTAAATAATTGAGGGACAGGGGCTTTATTGAGAATCAGCCATTCTGCAGATGGAAGATATCAAACTAATGCAGGCCAGGTACACATGAGGTTTAACTTCATTTTTATACTGACTTGTGAAACTTAGGGTTATTGATTTTCAAACATAATCCACCTTCAATTTCCCTATTCTCAAACATAAAGAGTTGGTCCAGTGGTTAGGCTGAAGATGCAGTTCCATGGGGCCAAAACTGAAAAATGGGATTCTTACCTGAGACCATTAGTTCAGAAATCAGGCTGAGCCAGAATTGGCAAGGAAAAATAGATTCACCAAATGTCACAGTAGGTGAAGACGAGGTCTAATCTAAAGCTGCCAAAGCCATGGATTCAAGATGGTGTCACACAAACATGGCCTTGACCTAGGGAAACAAGATAAAGAGCAAGCAGATAGAGACCAATTGTCATAGAAGGAGGGATCAGTTATGGGAACAGTACTGATAAGTTACAAAGAATAAAGCAGTTTTTATTTAAGCTGCTTTTAATAGACCAGCGGTGGATGGTAAATTAATAGGCTATCCTGGTTTAAAGAGCCAGAGGGAGGGGTACATTTTGAGCCTACTTTGGGGGGAAATTCTGCAAGTGCTAGCACAGTGTCTGGAACACAATAAGCCTTTAGTAAGTGTTGGCTTTCTGTCTTCATTCTTCCTGAATATGAGGGAAATATAGCATTTTTCTGAATTACATGCCTTGCAACTAGCTGATCTGATTCTAGTACCTTCTTCAGGCTGCTTCCAGAACTATCATCTTCCAAGAATAATAGATTACTTTTTAAAAATCACTAGGTATTAACTATCATTAAAAAATTATTCAGGGTGCCTGGGTGGCTCAGTCGTTAAGCATCTGCCTTAGGCTCAGGTCATGGTCCCAGGACCAAGCCCCACATCAGGCTCCCTGGTCAGCAGGAAGCCTGCTTCTCCTTCTCCCACTCCCCCTGCTTGTGTTCCCTCTCTTGCTCTCTCTCTCTGTCAAATAAATAAAATCTTAAAAAAAAAAAAGATTCAAAATTCCTGGCATTCAAGGCCCTTTTAAACCTGACCCCAAAGTTCTTCTCCAGTACTGACTCCAGTCACTTCTTATCACACATTGTTTAGTCCAGACAAACCAACTCTCTCTTTCAAAAATAAAAAAATCTGGGGTGCCTGGGTGCCTCAGTCGTTAAGGTCATGATCCCAGGGTCCTGGGATTGAGCCCCACATCCGGCTCCCTGCTCAGTGGGAAGCCTGCTTCCCCCTCTCCTCCTGCTTGTGTTCCCTCTCTCTCTCTCTCTCTCTCTCTCTGTCAAATAAATAAATAAAATCTTTTTTTAAAAAGTAAATAATAAAAAAATCTGTCCCATATTGAAAACACCCTATTTTGAGAAAAAACAAACAAGAATGAAACAAGAACACATGTGAAAAAATAAACTTGACAAATAGTATGTAAGATCTACATGAAGAAAACTGAAGTGTTCCTAAAATATAAACAAATGAAATAAAATACTGTATTCTTGGACTCACATAATGTTCTTAGGACAAATTTTATCCATTGTTTTCTTACTGGACAAATTTCATATGAGAAAATAAGCGACGGTGTCCAGGACATTGTTTGACTGGGGAGGGAATAGTCCTAACAAATATTAAAACATAAAGCTAGAATAATTAAAAATGTATACTATTACATACATGGACCCATCAATGGGATATCATAGAAATTTCAGAAATAATACCAATTATACATGAGATTTTAAGTATGTGGTAAAAATGACATTTCACATTGGTGAGGAACTGACAGACTATTCAATAAATGTCGTTGGAATATCTGACCAGTTACCTGTAAAATAATAAAATTATTCACAGCTCATACTTAAATGAACTTCAGATTTAAACATGAGATATAAACTGCTAAAAATATTGGTCCAATAAGTGGAGAATAATTTTAAAAATAGTTTTCTTAATGTGACACAAAATCCAGAGTGAAGAGAGAAAAGAGAAAATAAATAAATACCACTAAAAAAGTTTTTGAAATTTATATTAGAAAAACACCATAAAGTCATTGGAAAACATGAAACTCTGGAAAGCATTTGCTAATCCTATCACAGATAAAATGGCTGTGAGCTCTATAAATCTGTAAGAAACAGGCCAACAATTCAATAAATAAATAAGCACAGGAAATTAACAAACAGTTCAAAGAAAAGGAAATATAGCTGGCTCTTAAACACATAAAAATCCATTTGACCTCACACATCATAAAAATAATATAAACCAAAATTACACAAGTCTTCACATTTACTTCTCAGATTGTAAAAGGTCAAAAATCTTGACTATACACTATGGCCAGAGTATAGGGAAGCAAGCCTTCTCATAATTCATTCGTGGAAGTGTAACTTGATAAAACCTTTATAAAGAAATATATTGGCAATCTCTAATAATTTCATTGCTTAGGATATTCTAAATTTACTAATAGAGACTTGCAAAAGTCTGATAGAATCTGAGTAGGTTCCTATTGCAGTTCATTTATGCCTTCAGCGTATTTTTGTTGAAAATTTAACAAAGAATCCAATCATTTCAGAAATGGTAGGACGCCTGGGTGGCTCAGTCGGTTAAGCGTCTGCCTTTGGCTCAGGTCATAATCTCAGATCGTGATCCCTGAGTCCTGGGATTGAGTCCCGTGTCTGGCTCCCTGCTCAGCAGGGAGACTGCTTCTCCCTCTGCTTGCTGCTCCCCCTGCTTGTGCACCCTCTTTCTGTCTCTGACAAATAAATAAATAAAATCTTTAAAAAAAAGAAATGGTAGAAATAGTAGTGATTCTCTTATGCATGAATTCCCTTTTTAACAACTTCGCTGCCTTTCAAAGCAGCTTAACCTATGCATTTTTAACTGTTAAAATTCTCTTCCTTAAGTTGAATCCCAAACTTCTGGCCTTCATTCTGTCCTTTGAAGTTCCCACAAAATTCTAATTCCACCGATTCACAATGATATAATGCTAGATTTTAGTTTAAAAACATCGATTTAATAAACAGCCTTTTTTTCAGCCTTCACTCTAGACAAGTGTGTCTAAGGCAACATTTTTCTTTTGGGAAAGTGGGTATAATCAAGGCTCCTATTAGTCTTGATTAAGTAGAGATTATTATGTCATATGTCCTTTGTTGTTAGTGTATGCACAGAGCTTACCTCAGAGTCAAAGGCTCCTTCATGTGTAGCACTTAAAGAAAGTTCTAAGAAGCAGGAGACTCACATTTCACTTAGGGCAAGATAAACTGCTTGCCCACGGCAACACCTTAATCAGAGTTTTTTTATGATTCAGCAAGGGAATGTCAGCTATGATGCTACCCCAGGAAGAAG
>NW_027400265.1:0-5815 GCF_003265705.2 Callorhinus ursinus
CTGTGCTCATTGCTGACAAGCACAGGGCTTCTCTCTGGGGAGGACTGACCACCACCCCGGGTGGCCTGAGGTCGGCCTCGGCTTGTGTGGTTGGGCCACTCTCCTCACGGCCTGCTCCACACACTTCGTGGCGGGCAGAGCCCCTGTGGTCCAGTGCCTTCGCGCTTCTTCGGGTGAGTCGTCTCTTCACTAGGAAAACTAGCAGCACAGTCCATACCAGCACCGCCCAGGACAACACGGGGAGACTTCCAGAAATCACCAGCAGCGCCCCCCACAGGTGCTCCAACACCAACTGGCAAAGGGATCCGGAGGCCGACGGGGGGCCGTCCATGGCTGCGTCGGGCTCCACAGCTCTGCCTCCGAGGGCCAGTGTCCTGTGGCCGCAATTGACCACTCAGAACCCTGTGGAGAGTTCCAGCTGTGAGGTCAACCGGTGCCCGGCAACCAGGGCAGAGTAGGTGGGCCGGGGGAGGGGAGGCCACCCGGGGGAGGCCAGTGAGGTTCCAGAAAACAGTTCTCCCTGACTTTGCTGTGAAGTAGAAAGTTGTCTCAATCACACAAGCCCTGGGGGAGGTGGGAAGGGCTGATCCCAGCCCGGAGCTCAGGCACTCTGGGCCCACCTGGCCCAGCAGCAAACCTGGGGGATCAAGTTAGGGCCAGGTCAGGTCCGTCTGTGTGCACAAGAGAATCAGGACACAGTGTTCAGGCCTCCTTCCCGGGCGAGGCCCGTTCTCCTGACCTGAAGTTTCCCTGGGCTGCAGGGACTCTGGTCCTGTCTGCAAAGGTCCCAGGTGCTCCCTCCCTGAGGCTCCCTCCCTCCTCTGTGTGGTCACTGTGGGCTGGCAGGTCACTGTGGGTCTGAGACCGAGGGTGTCCCCAAAGCTATTACCTAAGAGAGCAGGATTCCAGTGCTAACAACTCAGGAGAAATCAACCGGAACCGGCCGGGTCTGACACCTCCGTGGACTCTGTGGAGCCAGCCTGTCCATGTTCAATGCACGTGTTCCTGCAACGGGGTGACTCTGGTACAGGCGACCCAGTGACTCAGGCTGTTTCCCTCAGGAGGCCCTCCATCTACAGCCTGTGCCTCCCAAGGATGGCCTGTGGGTGGCTGGCAGCCTTTCCTCCTCACCCGATAGTTTGGGGTCCAACAAAAGCCTGGTAGTAGGCTTGTCGCTCTGGGAGGGGTAGGAACGGCCTGCCCTTCCAGGAGAGTGCGCTGCCTGTGAATCCTGGGCGAGGGAGCACACTCGATTTGTCACCCTAGTAGTGGATCAAGGACCCTTCTAAGCCTAACTGAGGGCACAGTCACTCACACAGTTTCCCAGGAGGTCAACCTTTGGTGGTTAAGCAAGAGTTCTGGTGGGGTTTTATGTCAGGGGATGGCAGAGCCTGGGGATTTAGTGTCCTCACTATGATGTCATGAACCTGAGGACGGTGTGGGCTTTGGCTTTGAGAACCATGCATGGGAGCATCTCACTGGATGTTCTCCTGCAGGATATGTGGTTGAACAATCTGGTCTGTGCCTGGGAGTCAGGGTCCTCCTGCACAGCTCCGATTCCACAAACACTCTCCCCTGCAGGTTTCATCTCCCTCAGACAGTTAGCTGGCAGAACTCAGGATCAGCTTGGCTCAGGAGGAAAAAAGGGCCTTCTCTCTCCAGCCTATGTTTTACAAATCTAACAGATGGAGAAATGCTGCCTTATTGTCTCATCCCATTCAGCCGTTCTGGTGGTCCCAGACCAGGCAGAGACTTTATTTCAGGTGACACACTCTGGGTCAGGTCTGAAATGAGACATTTGGGAGGCATGGGGAACAGAAGTGCCTGTTAGCTTCAGTCTTTTTTTTTTTTTAACAAAAAGCAAAGATTTTTTTTTAAAGATTTTATTTATTTATTTGAGAGAGAGAATAAGAGAGAGAGAGCACATGAGAGGGGATAGGGTCAGAGGGAGAAGCAGACTCCCTGCTGAGCAGGGAGCCCGACGCAGGACTTGATCCCGGGACTCCAGGATCATGATCTGAGCCGAAGGCAGTCGCCCAACCAACTGAGCCACCCAGGCACCCAAAAAGCAAAGATCTTAAGTGGTAAGTAAATTTCTTTTTTTATTTTTTAATTTTAATTCAATTAGCCAACATGTACTACATCATTAGTTTGAGACATAGAATTCAGTGATTCATCAGTTGCATAGAACACCCAGTGCTCATCACATCGGGTGCCCTCCTTAATGCCCATCACCAATTTATCCAACGTCCCCACCTCCCCTCCACCAAACCTCAGTTTGTGTCCTATAGTTAAGAGGCACCTTGGTGGGTCAGTTGGTTAAGCGTCTATCTTCGGCTCAGGTCATGATCACAGGTTCCTGGAATCTAGTCCCACATCCGGCTCCCTGCTCTGCGGGAGACCTGCTTCTCCCTCTGCCGGACGCTCCCCATGCTTGCTCTCTCTCTGTGTCAAATAAATAAAATAAAATCTAAAAAAAAAGTTCTCTCCCTCTCTGATTTCTTTCCTTTCAGTTTTCCCTCCCTTCCCTTATGATCCTCTGTGCTGTTTCTCATATTCCATATATGAATGAATCCATATGATAATTGTCTTTCCCTGATTGACTTATTTCGCTCAGCATAACACCCTCCAGTTCCAACCACGATGATGTAAATGGTAAGATTTCATCCTTTTTGATGGATAAGTAACATTCCATTGTGTATATATAACACATCTTCTTTATCTATTCATCTGTTCATGGACATCTTGGCTCTTTCCACAGTCTGGCTATTGTGGACACTGCTGCTATAAACATCGGGGTGCAGGTGCCCATTCGGATCACTACATTTCTATCATTGGGGTAAATACCCAGTAGTGCAGTTGCTGGGTAGTAGGGTAGCTCTATTTTCAACTGTTTGAGGAACCTCCATACTGTTTTCCAGAGTGGCTGCACCAGCTTGCATTCCCACCAACAGTGTAGGAGGGTTCCCCTTTCTCTGCATCGTCGACAACATCTGTCGTTTCCTGACTTGTTAATTTTAGCCATTCTGACCAGTGTGAGGTGATATCTCATTGTGGTCTTGATTTGTATTTCCGTGATGCCAAGTGATGTGGGGCATTTTCATGTGTCTGTTGGCCATTTGAATGTCTTCTTTGGAGAAATGTCTGTTCATGTCTTCTGCCCACTTCTTGATTGGATTATTTGTTCCTTGGGTGTTGAGTTTGATAAGTTCTTTATAGATCTTGGATTCTAGCCCTTTATCTGATATGTCATTTGCAAATATCTTCTTCCATTCCACAAGTTACTTTTAGTTTTGTTGACTGTTTCCTTTGCCGTGCAAAAGCTTTTTATCTTGATGAAGTTCCAATAGTTCATTTTCACTTTTGTTTCCCTTGCCTTTGGAGACGTGTCTAGCAAGAAGTTGTTGTGGCCGAGGTCACAGAGGTTGCTGCTTGTGTTCTCCCTTAGGATTTTGATGGATTCCTGTCTCACATTGAAGTTTTTCATCCATTTTGAGTTTATCTTTGTGTATGGCGTAAGAAAATGGTCCAGTTTCATTCTTCTGCATGTGGCTGTCCAATTTTCCCAACACCACTTGTTGAAGAGACTGTCCTTTTTCCATTAGACATTCTTTCCTGCTTTGTTGAAGATTAGTTGGCCATAGAGTTGAGGGTCCATTTCTGGGCTCTCTATTCTGTTCCATTGATCTATGTGTCTGTTTTTGTGCCAGTACCATACTGTCTTGATGATGACAGCTTTGTAATAGAGCTTGAAGTCTGGAATTGTGATGCCCCTAGTTTTGGTTTTCTATTTCAATATTCTTCTGGCTATTTGGTGTCTTTTCTGGTTCCATACAAATTTTAGGATTATTTGTTCCAGCTCTGTGAAAAAAATTGATGGTATTTTAATAGGGATTGCATTAAATGTGTAGATTGATCTAGGTAGCAAGAACATTTTAACAATATATGTCCTTCCAAACTACCTCTGAAACCAGAAAGCTAACTGCACAAACTTGCCTTGCTCACCCAGGCTAGGCTGTTTTGTGCCCCATGTTTTTGCCTATGCTGTGCCTTCTGCTGGAAATCCTCTGCCCCCTCCAATTTCCCCTACTCCTAACCCATCATCATCCAAGGATCCTTGCTACTCCTTGTTTGGTCCCAGCACAGACAGCACATGGGGGCCATGCAGGGTCTCAGCTCCATGACCTGAGGAATCCGCATCTTTCTGTGACAAGGTCTCCAAAAGATTCATATGCTCTTTAATTTTTTAAAAGATTTTATTTATTATTTGACAGAGAGAGAACACAAGTAGAGGGAGAAGCACACTCCCACGGAGCAGGGAGCCCGATGTGGGACTCGACCTGACCCCATGACTGGGGTCATGACCTGAGCTGAAGTCAGACGCTTAACCGGCTGAGCCACCCAGGCATCACAAATCCTATGCTTTATAAAGTGTGAAAGCACCATCGGGAACTGCTGCTCATCTATCAGTATTCAACTCAGAGGCCTCCTCCTCCGGAGAACCCCCCTGCCCTGCCACCGCACACCAGCCTGCAGCAGGGACAGTTAGAGAGCCCGGGTGGCCCAGCAATGAGGGCACATGCCACCTTCAGGAGCACTTCCAGTCCCCGAGCCTCTCTCTCCTGCTGCCTGGGACTCTGTGGGAGGACACGAAGTATTTGTCGTGGTTCCCACTGATAGCACCGTCGGCTCCATCACGTAGGATGTGCGCCCCCTTGGAAATCCTCCCCCTGCACTCCAGCCCCTCCCGAAGCTGCCCCTGGGGTCCCTGTTGTGGGAGCAGCTGGGAGGTGAGACCACCTGCTCAGGAGGGCCATCGGGGACGGTGGAAACCTGGCGGGAGCCCAGATGGACAGACCTGCTCCACGCCGCACTCCTCAGAAAGCGGGCTCCCCACTGCGTGCAGTGGGTCCATGCCTTGCTGACTCTCCTCAGGGCCCCACGCAGAGATTTTTCTAAGGGTTCCTTGAAGACGCCCAGACAACACACAGCGATCTTACAGAAGGTGGGAGTCTTCCTTCCTGCCTCTCCTCTGACCCCCCAACTGCCCAAACACAGCCCCGATCTGTCCTCCCCCTCCATCTCCATGATGACCACCCCAGTGCCAGCCCCCAGGGCTCTGTGAAGACCCTGTGAGCCCCCTCCCAGAATCCAGCCCCGTCTCCCCCTCCCCTCGTTCCCTTGTCCCCAAAGCCACGCAGATCTGTGCAGAACACACATCACACCCGTGCCCAGCCACCACCCCTGTCTCCAGGTCTACACCGCCCCGGTGTCTCTACCCTGCACGAAGGAGAGCTCTGGGCAGGGCCCCTGCTTCCAGCCCCCTTCCCTGTCACCTGTGCCCTGTTTCCCCAGCCCCGGCAGCACAGCCCTGCCTCGGCCTTTATACTCCTGTGCTCCCTGCCTGGAACATTCTGCCCCCTGCCCTCCCAGCCTACCTCCCGTGACCTTCATCTCAGCCTGAAGGTCCCCTCTGGGTGTGGCCCCTGACCCCGGTAGCCGTCACCCTATTCGAATTCTCCGCTGAGCAGAGATTGCTATTCCTTGTCCCCTTGCTCTGGATTCCCTGGCCTTGCCCCTCACTAGGACGGAAGCCCTGGGGGTCCTCGGGCCTCGCCCCTCGCGGCAGGACAGCGCCAGAGACATCGTAGAAGCTGCAGAGATTCTCACTACATATGTGGGTGCGAATGCAGGCAGTAACACACACAGGCACACTTTGGGTCAAATAGAGTTGTGTGTGTGGGTCCGTCTCCAAATTGCTCCTGGACCCTTTTCTGCCTGCCCTGTGCCCGAGGCGGACTCTCCTGTCTGCTCT
>NW_027400266.1:0-5810 GCF_003265705.2 Callorhinus ursinus
ATACCCTCTAGATTCATCCATGATTTTGCCAATGGCAAGATCTCATTTATAGCCAAGAATACCCTTTACCTACCCCCAACCTACCCTCTGGCAAATACCAGTTTGTTCTCTGTATTTAAGTGTCTGTCTGTTTGTTCATTTGTTCTGTATTTAGGTTATGCATACAAGTGAGGTCATATGATATTTTCTTTATCTGACTTATTTTGCTTACTATAGCACCCTCTAGATCCACCCATGTTGTTGCAAATGGCTAGACTTCATTCTTTATTATGGTTGAGTAATATTCCATTGTGTATATCTATATCTATCTATATTCTGCATCTTCTTTTCCATTCATCTACCAGCAGACACTTAGGCTGCTTCCATATCTTGGCTATTGTAAACATTGCCGCAAAAACATGATGTGCATATTTGATTTCAAATTAGTGTTTTTGTCTTCATTGGGTAAATACGCAGTAGTGGAATTACGTGATCATGTGGCATTTCTCTTTCTAATTTTTTGAGGAACTTCCATACTGTATCCACAGTGGCTGCACCAGTTTGCATTCCCACCAACAGTGCATGAGGGGTCCCTTTTCTCCACGTCCTCACCAACACTTGTTATGTCTTGTCATTTTTATACTAGCCATTCTGACTGGTGTGAGGTGACAGCCTTATTCATTTGGATGTCACGTAAAAGGAAGAATTTTATTTCCTTCTCACTTTCCTTCCTTGTTCACTGTTAGTATGTAGAGATGCAACTGATTTTTTGAGGGTTGGTTTTGTATCCAGTTACTTGGCTGAATTAATTTATTCTTTCTATCAGTGTTCTTGTGGCATCTTTAGGATTTTCTACATATAAGATCACATCATCTGCATTCATAAATTTATTTCTTCCTTTCCAGTTTGGATGCCATTTATTTCTTTTTCTTTATTTTTTTTTATGTTATGTTAGTCACTATAGAGTACTTCATTAGTTTTTGATGTAGTGTTCCATGATTCATTGTCTGCGTATAACACCCAGTGCTCATTGCAATATGTGCCCTCCTTAATACCCATTGCTGGGCTAACCCATACAATTGCTCTGGCTAGAACTTCCAGTGTTGTGTTGAGTAGAAGAGTTGTGAAATCAGGCGTCCATGCCTTGTTCCTGATCAAAGAGGAAAAATGTTCACCGTATCCCCATGGAGTATCATGCTTGCTGAGGGTTTTCAAAAATGGCCTTAGGTTGGGACAGTTTCCTTCTATTCCTAGTTTTTAGTGCTTTTATCATGTTCCATACACAAATATAAACAATAAATTTCTTGATGCAGAATATAAACAATAATGTATCTACCATGTTAGTAATGCATGATTATGTCATGTTGTTTTATTTTATTTTGCTAGTCATATTGACTACATGGAACGAGAGAATGATACACAAATTTCAGAATTTCTTCTTCTGGGATTTTTGGAAGAACCAGAACTGCAACCCTTCATCTTCGGGCTGTTCCTGTTCAGGTACCTGGTCACCATACTTGGGAATCTGCTCATCATCCTGGCCCTCAGCTCAGACTCCCACCTCCACATACCCATGTACTTCTTCCTCTCCAACCTGTCTTTTGTAGACAACTGTTTCACCTCCACCACTGTCCCCAGGATGCTGCTGAATATACAAAAACAGAAAAGTCATAACTTACAAAAGCTGCATCATGCAGATGGACTTTTTCATACTTTTTGCAGGTGTGGACAACTTCCTCCTGACTGTGATGGCTTACGACCGCTTTGTGGCCATCCGTCACCTCCTGCACTACATGGTCACCATGAACCCTTGGCTCTGTTCACTACTGCTTCTGGTGTCCTGGATCATGAGCGTCCTGCATTCTTTGTTGCAAACCTTAATGGTGTTGCGGCTGTCCTTCTGTATGGAGATGGAAATCCCCCACTATTTCCGTGAACTTCATCAGATGATCCAACTTGCATGTTCTAATACCTTTCTTCATAACGTGGTGATGTATATTGTATGTACATTGCAGCACTGTGGCTGGGTGGTGCTCCCCTGGCTGGGATCCTTTAGTTATACTCTAAGGTAGTTTCCTCTATACGTGGGATCTCATCAGCTGAGGGGAAATAAAAAGCATTTTCCTCCTGTGCATCACACCTGTCAATTGTCTCCTTGTTTTATTGTACAAGCCTCGGAGTGTACCTTAGCTCTGCTCCTCCCCAGAGCTCCCATTCAGGTGCAGTAGCCTCGGTGATGTACACATTGGTGACGCCCGTGCTGAACCCCTTCATCTGCAGCCTGAGGATCAAAGACATAAAGTGGGCTCTAAATGTAATTTAGAGGGGGAAGCCATAAAAGGGCCATTTTTCAACTACTACCTTTGATTGCTGGCATAATGCCTAACAGCCAGAAATTGTGATTCTTTAATAAGATCATGAAAGCAGAACTTCATACCTCTATTTATATCTTGGAGTTTAAATTTTTCTGAAGTTCATCTTTAAGAGATGAACTTAAATTTAAAATTTAAATTACTCCCTTTGTTGAACTTTCTGCTCCTTCTGATACCCAACAGTTTTTCCTTTTGTCTTCGTAACTTCCAAAGTTAGTCCAACCTTGAATCAGAAACATTTTGGAGATTACTATTTGCCTCTTATAGTGATGAACTGTACTAGTTTTATGAAATAAAATACATTGGCAACTGAGGCAATTTTTAGAATTTTATTGTAGAGGCAATTCTGAGATCACAGTTTTTCACTGTGTCTGCCATTCCGTTCTAGGTTACTACCTTAACTGCTTTTCTTAATAATAGAGACTTTAACCTATGAGTTTGTTTTGTAGCTAGTCATGGGGCTTTATGATCCTCATTAGGATCCTGTTCTCTTATCAGCTCAGCAGCCATAGTATCCCTGGCACAGAATAGTAAGGCAAAAATTGCTTATGAAAAACACCCTCCCAGTGTACTCTGTAGAAAGACAAATTTGCATAAACCAATTGACTTAACATGGGCTCAGTATCAGAGAAGACCTGAAATATGATAAACTAACATTTTCTACCACACCATATTTTATTACGGAAAATGTGTTTTTGATGATGAACATCTACACATTGAAGTGTGGGATATTTGGTGTCCATGTTTAAAGGGTTCTATTAATTGGAGTGAAGAATTTAGTGGCAGATTTTGTATTATTCAACTGGATGATTTTGCTGTTTCTAATTGAAAGTGTCAAGCCCTCCCTCAAATATTGCTCCTTCCATTACCCTAAGCTTAAATTCCCCTCCCTTTAAAAATGTCATAAAACTTATAGTGTGAGTGAGTGAACAATTGGTCTGTTCACTGTCATTAATTTCTTCACCTTTTTTATACTCTAAACTCTCTTCAATCCTATGATTAACGGATGACTCAGTCAAGAGCTTGAATTCCTGCCCAGTAACGCCCTGGGAATGGAAACTTGTGGCTGAGGGTCCCACAAGTTATTCCTGTAAAAACATACAGGTCTTTCCAATCTCTACCAGTTACCTGGAAGGGAATCTCTGTGGTAGTTACTTTTTAATATAGTTACCTGTAATAAATATGAATAACCAAGCCATTATGAATATTCCTTTCAAATATCAGAACAAATGTCAAAAATAAGAAACAGTAGATTATTCTTAATATTCTCAGTTCTGTTTACATTGACGATTGTATCAGTCAGCTATTGCTGCCTGAGAAGCCATGCCAAATGTAAAAGGTATAAGATAATGCTTTTTTAAAAAATCGCATGGGGGACTACGTTGGGGAAGTCTTCTGGTCTCTGCTGGTCTCCTCACGAGGCTGTGGTCAGCTGTGGGTCAGCTGGAAGTGCTCAGCTAACCATGGCTGTGTTCTCACATTTGGGGGCTTGCTAACGGTAGGTTGGTCTAGGTTGGCCATCGTTAGAGTAATGGGGCTCTGCTCCACATGTTTTCTCCTCCTACAGCCCACTAGCCTGGACTTGTATACATGCATTACAAAGCAGGATTACAAGAGAGGAGTAGAAACATACCAAGGCCCTTTGAGGCACACTGTCATTTTCAGCATACGCTATTAGTCAAGGCAAATGAAACACTAATTTCAGTCCAGATTCAGAGGTGGAGAAACAGACTCCACCTCTCAATGAGAGGAGCTTCACAGTCACATTGCAAAGCATATGGATACAGAGATAAGTGGTGAATTGGGGACACCTCTGAGAAAACTCTACCACAAGTGTAATTTTCAATTCAATAAAGTTTTATTGGTGCAGGGCATAAAATCAACATACAGAGCAATATAGTACAGTACAATATAGTAATTCAATAATTCTACATATGACTCAGTGCTCATCATAGTGAGTGTGCTCTTAAGGGATGGGTCTGCAGGATTTTCTATATTTAGTTCATATCATCTGTAAATAAATAAATAATTTATTTCTTTCTGATTTGGATGCCTTTTCTTCTTTATCTTGCTTGATTGGTCTAGCTAGGACCTGCAGTATTATGTTGGAAAGGAATGGTGAGAGTGAACACCCTTGTCTTCCTCCTGATTACAAAGGAAAGTTTTCTAACCTTTCACCATTGAATATGATGGTATTGTGAGTTTGTCATATATGGTCTTATTTTGTTTTGAGGTATGTCCTCTTACACCCAGTTTATTGAAGGTTTTTTTTTTTAATCATGGAAGTATGTTGCATTTTGTCAAAAGCTTTTTCTGCATGTATTGAGATGATTATATGATTGTTATATTTCATTCTATTAATGTGATGTATCACTTTTATTGATGTGCTTGTGCTGAACCATCCTTGTATTCCAGGGATGAATTTCACTTGATGATGGCATATAGACCCTTCAATGTCCTGTTTAATTCCGTTTGCTAATATTTTTTGAAAATATTGTGTCTATGTTCATCAAATATATTGGTCTATAGCTTTCTCTTTTTGTGCTGACCATTTCGGGCTTTGGTATCAGGGTAATGCTGGCCTTGTAAAATGAAGTTGAGAATGTGCCCTCCTCTCTAAGTTTCTGGAAGGGTCTGAGAAGGATTGTCATTTATTCTTTTTTCAGTGATGAATAGAATTCACCTGTGAAGCTCTCTTGCCCTGGGCTTTTCTTTGCTGGGAGATATTTGATTACTGAATTAATAGGCTTACTCATTATTGGTTTGTTCCTATTTCCTATTTCTTCCTGATTTAGTCATGGTAATATTTATGTTTCTAGGATTTATCTATTTCTTCTAGGTTGTCCAATATGTTGGAGTGAAATTGTTCATAGTGGTCTCCTATGATTCTTTGTATTTCTATGGTATTCGTTGTAAGGTCAACATAGAGTACATCATTAGTTTCAGAGGTATCATCTTTTGCTGCTGATTTTATTTATTTACATCTCCACTGCCCCCCTTTTTTTGGTCTAAATAAAGGTTTGTCAATTTTGCTTAGCTTTTCAAATTATTGACTCTTACCTTTTAATCTTTCTATTGGTTTTCTGGTCTATATATTCTTCTTAAGTGATTAATAGAATTCACCTCTGAAGCTCTCTGGTCCTGGGCTTTTCTTTACTGGTAGATTTTTGATTACTAAGATAATAGCCTTACTCATTATTAGTTTGTTCATATTTCCTATTTCTTCCTGATTTAGTCCTAGTGGCTTATACCTTTTGAGGGATATATCCATGCCTTCTAGTTTGTCCAATTTGTTGGAGGGAATTTGTTCATAGTGGTCTCCTATGATTCTTTGCATTTCTATGGCATTGGTTGTAAGGTAACATATTTCCTGATGATTTTATTTTTTTATTTAAAATTTTTTAAATGCTTATTTATTTATTTATTCAAGAAAGAGAGAGTGAGAGAGAGGCATGGAGA
>NW_027400267.1:0-843 GCF_003265705.2 Callorhinus ursinus
TTTCTACCATTGTAGGTTACATATCTCTTCTCCCGAGCTGCTTTCAGGATTTTCTCTTTGTCTCTGAGACTCCTAAGTTTTACTATTAGATGTCGGGGTGTTGACCTACTTTTATTGATTTTGAGAGGGGTTCTCTGTGCCTCCTGGATTTTAATGCCTGTTTCCTTCCTCACATTAGGGAAGTTCTCTGCTATAATTTGCTCCAATATACCTTCTGCCCCTCTCTCTCTTTCTTCTTCTTCTGGGATCCCAATTATTCTAATATTGTTTCATCTTATCATATCGCTTATCTCTCGAATTCTGCCCTCGTGATCCTGTAGTTGTTTCTCTCTCTTTTTCTCAGCCTCTTTATTTTCCATCATTTGGTCTTCTATATCACTGATTCTCTCTTCTGCCTCATTTATCCTAGCATTTAGTGCCCCCATTTTTGATTGCACCTCATCAATAGCCTTTCTGATTTCGATTTGGTTAGATTTCAGTTCTTTTATTTCTCCAGAAAGGGTTTCTCTAATAACTTCCACGCTTTTTTCAAGTCCAGCTAGTATCTTTAAAGTCATGATTCTGAACTCTAGGTCCGACATCGTACTAATGTCCGTATTGAGTAGGTCCCTGGTTGACGGTACTACCTCTTGTTCTTTTTGCTGAGGTGATTTCTTTCGTCTTGTCATTTTGTCCAGAGGAGAATAGATGAATGAGAGAACAAAATGCTAACAGGTTTACAACGTCCCCAGCAAATATACTGTATACAAATCAGAAAAGACCTGAAACCAGGGGAAAAGAAAGGGAAAGAAGGAAAAAAGAAAGAGAAAAAGAAAAAAAAAGAAAAAAAAAGATAAAAACAAA
>NW_027400267.1:943-5810 GCF_003265705.2 Callorhinus ursinus
CCATACACTAGTGATTTAGGGTATATTTTGATCTGTTAGAAGAAACTATACTTCAAAATTTTAAAGAGAGAACAACTTATATATATATGCCAAAAATAAGGGTAACTACTATGAAGGGATAAAATATGACTCTAAAAATGAAAAATAAAAAAGGTTTTTTTTTTTAAAAAAAAGGGATTGATAAGATGTTGGTTGAAAAAGGGAAAAAGAAAAATAAAAAAAAAACAGTCAACAAAAATTAACTTTGATGAAATAATGAATCATGGTTAAAAAAAAAAAAAAGCCATGATTCTATGTGCAGTATTCCCCTAGCGCTGGAGTTCTCCCATTCTCCTTGATTGATCAACTTGGTCTTGGCTTGCTGGCTGTTTGTGCTGATCTTCTGGGGGAGGGGCCTGTTGCTGTGGTTCCCAAATGTCTTTGCCGGAGGCAGAATTGCCCCGCCCTTGTCAGTCCGGGCTAAGGAAGCTGCTCCGGTTTGCTCTCAGGAGCTTTTGTTCCCTGCAAGCTCTCGGTACAGCTTTGGAGGACCAGGGCAGAAATGGTGGCCTCCCAATCTCCACCCGGAGGAACTGAGAACTCGGGGCCCCGCTCCTCAGTGTGCCCCCAGAGAAAAGCAGTCACTCCCGTGTCCCCGGTCTCCGGCCGCACTCCGTGCTCACCCGGACTGTGATCGAGCGTTGCTATCTCTGGCACCCAACACCGCACGGAGTCTCCAAACCCAGCAGATCCCTGCGGTGCGCTCCTGCACCGCTCCTCCCCAGGAAGGAAGGGGAGTCTCCCCGGATCTGCTGCTTGTTGGGTCCCTGCTGGGGGAGCCGTGCCCCGACTGGGCCGCGGGTCACAGTTTATGGCAACCCTGAGCTGAGAGCCCGCGACTCTGCTCCGTCTCTGCAGCCGGCTTC
Source organism: Callorhinus ursinus (assembly GCF_003265705.2). Taxonomy (NCBI): domain Eukaryota; kingdom Metazoa; phylum Chordata; class Mammalia; order Carnivora; family Otariidae; genus Callorhinus; species Callorhinus ursinus. The sequence goes on from NW_027400267.1 coordinate 1,849, forward strand.
CCCGCTCTGATACCTGGGAGCTCTGGCGCACTCAGGCACCCCCGGTCTCTCCGTGACCCCAAGGTTCCTGAGACCACACTGTCCCGGGAGGATTCCACCCCTCGCTTAGCCACTGCAGCGACGTCCCTCCGCCGAGCCAACTTCTAAAAGGTCCGATTTTGTGCCCCGCGGCTCTAGCACTTGCCAGAAGTGGCTGGCGGAGGCCCCTCCCCCGCCGTCTATCCTCCCGAATATCGCCTCGGATTCACTTCTCCGCACGTCCTACCTTCCAGTAAGTGGTCGCTTCTCTGTTCAGAGAGTTGTTGCTACTCTCCTGTTCGATCTCCTGTTGAGTTCGTAGGTGTTCAGAATGGTTTGATCCCTATTCAGCTGAATTCCTGAGACCAGACGAAATCTAGGTCTCCTACTCCTCCGCCATCTTGCTCCGCCTCAAGCTTATCTGTATTCTTATCTTTTGTATCTTACTGTATTTTATCTGTATCTTTTGAAAAAACATAATTTTTAGTAAATGTAAAATTTTTATTCATTTATAGTTTTTAATAGTTTTAATATTTCACAAATACTCCCCTTGAGAGGAATGTAGCAGTTTGTTAATCTTTTAGAAAAAATAGAGTAATACAATGAAAAGAACAATTTGGATATTATGTATTTTTTTTAAGATTTTATTTATTTATTTGAGAGAGAGAGAATGAGAGAAAGAGAGCACGAGAGGGAAGAGGGTCAGAGGGAGAAGCAGACTCCCTGCTGAGCAGGGAGCCCGATGTGGGACTCGATCCTGGGACTCCAGGATCATGACCTGAGCTGAAAGCAGTCGCTTAACCAACTGAGCCACCCAGGCGCCTGGATATTATGTATTCTTAAAAGGCAATTTCGACATAATGACCATTGAAGAATTACACGATTCGAATTTAAATACTTAGGTTTCTCAATAAAAGTAATTTCTCTATCATTTCTTACATTATATTTCAGAGAGGCTGTTAACTCATTTTGCCTCATTTGAACCTAAAAACAAGCCAGGGAAGTATACCAAATGAAAGGTTTATTATTTGTATTGCCTCAAATTCAATAAATCAAATTGCAAATACTTCATTTACAACAATGGAGATGTATATACCAGGATAAAACTAAATGAAGAAACAGCTAAACAAATGTTCTGAAGAAGAAACAATAAAGAGTTAACAATGAACCACGGAACACTACATCAAAAACTAATGATGTAATGTATGGTGATTAACAACATAATAAAATAAAATTTAAAAAAAAGACAGTAAAGAAAACAAAAGAATTAATAATGAAACATTGACCAAAACCTAAATCAAAAATTAATTTTTGTGTATATAAAGAGTGAGACAAAATTTAGCAAAACCTGCACCTTTGCATTAATTTAAAGTTTTATGACATTTTAAAAAACTTATTCAGGTTTACGTATCTATGCTATCTTTTTGCAATTTTCCAAGCAATTTCCTTTTCATCATTTTCTTGACATTTGAGTTACTTTCACAAAATACTTTTTGCCAAATAAAAGTTGTTTTTCCTGCCAAAGGAAAAAAAAATCCTTGAGACAATTTGAAAATCTGCTCTGAAATAGAATATATCTTTTCTACTCTTTACAATATAAATCCAATGCCATGTTCATAAATAACTACTTTAAAATAGATATCCAAACTTCCTAGGAGATATATTCAATCTAGTTCAACAAATAATGAGCATCAACTCTGTACCTCATGGCACTGTGCTAGTCACTAAATACACAGAGAAGTTTATATCATGATAACATCATTGGTCTTCTTTACCAAAACAAAGGTTCAGCCTCAGGTATTATTTTGATGTCTGGGAATTAATATACCAAATGGTATATTAACTTCATCTTATCTTCATAGATACTGGTGGTCAACAAAATAACTATTATCAAAAAAGTCCTACTACTGTTCCTTCCTTTGGCAATATGTATTCTAGACTACTGAAGTGGCAACTGGAAAACTCTGGTCCTGAAGCAAGCCACTTGACACATTAGTTCTTAAGTTCCATCATCTAGGTAATGAACGGCTCATTCTGGGTAAACAGTCAATAAAAAATATTTTACGTTGTGTTCCTCTCTCCACTACTAGAAGTCTGAGTAGTTTCCTTAGCACCAAATAAGCTGATTCTTGTACTGATTCTTAAGAAACGAAAAACATAAGTTCAATAATAAGTGATTCAGTGAGTTGAGTACTCACCAGTAATGTTGTTTTAAGAATTGGTTGTGAGTGAAAACTCCAATTGTTTTTCTTGGGTAAGCATATAGATGACCCCAAAAAGGAATGATACATCATGTCTTGTTTTATATTTTTTCCTCAAATGTTCATTTCCTTTATTAATTTAGATATGTTACCATTTAGAGTTCATTATAGGCAGCTGATGATTGGTTAAATTTTATATAGGGCAATGCTTCTGACTAGAAGAGTCTTTTATATCATACAAAGAGAAACTAAAATACATTGAAAGATAAAGTTTATTTTTAAAAGTTCTAAATTTATCTCCAAAGTTTCTTCCAGCATATTTGAAATTCTTTCCCTCCTTTTTGCTTAATCTTCTTATTGGAATAGCCAATGAGCCAAAAAACTATAAATATTAGATAAGTAATCTTTAAGGAATGTTGCCATATTTTTTTAACAAAACAATTGAAAACTTCTTTTTCTGAATATAATTGCCATCTTTGGAGGGGATTTATCTTATTTTGCACTATAAATTTATACCTTCAAAGAATTCTGCCAATGAAGAATTGCATTGCGCATTTTTACACCTTTCACAGATACATAAGGATTTAAACAAATTTTTTTAAAGATTTTATTTATTTTATTTGAGAGAGAGAGAGCATGCACAAGCTGGGGGGAGGGGCAAAGGGAGAAGGTGAAGCAGACTCCCACTGAGCAGGGAATCCAATGCTGAGCTCAATCCCAGGATCCTGGGAGCATGACCTGAACCAAAGGCAGACGCTTAACGATCCACGCAGGCACCCCAGATTTAAACAAATTATTAACCTATAGCTCTCTTGTTCTCCTCTTTACTCTCATAATGGATAAATCAACCTATGTCTTTGCTCTTTGAAAATTAGTTCTTCAAAACTGTCTCTTACATTCAATAGAGAACATATTTAAAGTTATATGCCAAGGGCCTCTGGGTGGCTCAGTCAGTTAAGTGTCGGCCTTAGGCTCAGGTCATGATCCCAGGGTCCTGGAATCGAGCCCCACATCGGGCTCCCTGCTCAGTGGGGAGTCTGCTTCTCTTTCTCCCATGCCCCCTGCTTGTTCTCTCCCTCTCTCTCAAATATAAATAAAATCTTTTTTAAAAAAATAAAGTTATATGCCGAACATTCCTCAAAATGTAAGAAATGGTGTTCAACATTTACACTGGAAGAAAAAGTTAATTGAAACATTATAAATACTGTTATGACTATGTAATCTAATGGATTGAAGGATAGCATATTTTATTGCTTTGCAATTGCAAGGTACATTAAAGATTTTTAAAACAAGATAGAGAAAATATTTTTGATCTTTCTTTTTTTAACATTTGAATCCATATTCTGAGTAAAATTTTTATATCATTTGATGATCATCAGTGGGCATATTTTCTCTTTTTTACTTACTTCAAATACATATATAATTGTTACTATGAAAATATACACACTATTACATTTTATCAGCAAATTGAATACATATTCCATTTTACTTATCAAAATTTTGTTGCAGAAATTATTTTATGAGAAATAAAATTTTGGCAATAGAAACATTTTAATGATAAGAGTTTGTAATAAAATAGTAATGTTATTAATACTTTCAAAGCTTCGCATCTGAGGTACAAAGCATGAAATAGAACTCTGCTAGGCAAGAACCGGATTCTGCTTAGAGAATCACTAGTTGATTGCCTTGGGAAATTTTTCTTTCTTTCTTTTCTTTCTTTCTTTTCTTTCTTTTCTTTCTTTC
>NW_027400268.1:0-1263 GCF_003265705.2 Callorhinus ursinus
ACAAAAGTAGGGATCCGAAGGGGTACGTGCACCCCGATGTTTATAGCAGCAATATCCACAATACCCAAACTGTGGAAAGAGCCAAGATGTCCATCAACACAAGAATGGATAAAGAAGCAATGGTATATATACACAATGGAATATTATGTAGCCATCAAAAGGAATGAGCTCTTGCCAATTACAAGGACGTGGATGGAATGGGAGGGTGTTATGCTGAGTGAAATAAGTCAATCAGGGATAGACATGTATCATGTGACCTCAGTGATATGAGGAATTCTTAATCTCAGAAAACAACCTGAGTGTTCCTGGAGTGGTGAGTGTGTGGGAGGGATGAGGTGGCTGGGTGATAGACATTGGGAGGGTATGTGCTATGGTGAGCGCTGTGAATTGTACAAGACTGTTGAATCACAGATCTGTACTTCGGAAAGAAATAATGCAATATATGTTAAGAAAAAATAAAGAAGTAAAGATAGCAGGAGGGGGAGAATGAAGGGGAGTAAGTCGGAGGGGGGACGAACCATGAGAGATAATGGACCCTGAATAACAAACTGAGGGTTCTAGCGGGCATGGGGTTCGGGAGATGGAAAAAAAAAAAGAAAAGGAAAGGCCAATATCCCTCAAGAACATAGATGCCAAAATCCTCAACAAATTATAAGCAAATTGAATTCAACAATACATCGGGAAAATCACACAACACAATCAAGTGTGATGTATTCCAGGGATGCAAGGATGTTTGCACATCTGCACCTCAAACATCAGGATACACCATCTTAAAAAATAAAAGATAAAAATCATATGATTGTTACAATTGATGCAGAAAGAACACTTGACAAGATTCGATATGCATGTATGATAAAAACTCTAAACCATCTGGGTATAGAGGGAACATAGACCATATATGAAAAGTTTACAGCTAAAATCATACTCAAGGGTGAAAAGCTGAAAACTTTTCCACTAAGATCAAGAACAAGACAAAGAATTCCACTCTCATCACTCAGTTAACATAGTATTGAAAGCCCTAACAAAATCATTTAGACAAAAAAAGAAAAGAAAAGGAAAGAAAAGAAAGAAAGAAAGAAGAAAGAAAGAAAGAAAGAAAGAAAAAAGAAAGAAAGAAAGAAAGAAAGATGAAAGAAGGAAAGAAAGAAAGAGAAAGAAAGAAAGAAAGAAAGAAAGAAAGAAAGAAAGAAAGAAAGAAAGAAAGAAAGAAAGAAAGAAGAAAGAAAGAAAGAAAGAAAGAAAGAAAGAAAGAAAGAAAGAAAG
>NW_027400268.1:1273-2178 GCF_003265705.2 Callorhinus ursinus
AAAGAAAGAAAGAAAGAAAGAAAGAAAGAAAGAAAGAAAGAAAGAAAAAGAAAGAAATGAAAAGATGAAATCCAAGCAGGAAAACTGTCACTATTTGCAAATGACATACTATATATAGAAATCCCTAAAGATTCCACGCAAAAACAGTTAGAATAAATAAATTCATTAAAGCTGCAGGATAAAAAGTCAATATACAGGGACCTGTTGCATTTCTTTTTTTTTTAAAGATTTTATTTATTTATTTGACAGAGAGAGAGAGAAACAGCACAAGCAGGGTGAGCAGCAGAAGGGGACGGAGAAGCCAACACCCCACTGAGGAGGGAGCCCAATGAGGGTCTCGATGCCAGGGTCCTGGGATTGTGACCTGAGCCAAAGACAGACGCTTAAACTGACTAAGCCACCAGGTGTCCCAACTTGTTGCATTTCTGTATAGTGATGACAAACTTCCACAAAGAGAAAATAAGAAAACAATGCCATTTAAAATTGCACCAAGAAAAAAAAATCTAGTAATAAAAGTAAGAAATATATCAACCCGCAGTTATGAAGCATGCAGAACAAATCCAGGCTTGCACAACCGTGAAAAAGGAGTGGCAAGCTGATTGGCTCCTGAAAACCATTACCCTTATAGGTCTTACTACAATTTCAGATGATGACACATCTTCCAACGTTCAAAGGCTCTGTTATAAAGCCAAGTATCCAATCCGGGAAGCTCTCTTAAAAAATTTCAATACGTGTGATAAAGGCCTTATGACCACTGCTGTTTATGTCTACCCCACGGGGGTGTGTGATGCGGTTAAAGCACTGAAGGCCCCGTGCTGTACCCATGCCAACTGGCTTTCCAGCTGGACAGACTCATTTATTTATTTATTTTTATTTATTTATTTATTTATTTATTTATTTATTTG
>NW_027400268.1:2278-5808 GCF_003265705.2 Callorhinus ursinus
CGATCCCGGGACTCCAGGGTCATGACCTGAGCTGAAGGCAGTCGCCCAACCAACTCAGCCACCCAGGCGCCCTGGACAGACTCATTTAAAAACACGATTGGAAGAGATAAGATTGGCTGTGGAAAATGGAGTTATGGAAATTGATGTGGTGATTAATAGGACCTTGGTGCTGACCGGCCAGCAGGAAGCCCTGTGTGATGAGATTCGTCTGTTTCGCTAGGCCTGTGGGGGGCTCATCTCAAAACCATCTTAGCAACAGGAGAACTTGGATCTCTTACTCATTTCTATAAAGCCAGTATGATCGCAATGATGGAATGATCAGACTTTATTAAGACCTCTACTGTAAAAGAAACGGTAAATGCCACTTTCCCAGTAGCTATAGTGATGCTATGGGCCATTAGAGATTTCTTCTGGAAAACTGGAAACAAGGCAGGCTTTACACCAACAGGAGGCATCCGCAGTGCAAAGTATTCCCTTGCTTGTCTCTCTAGTGTGAAGGAAGAGCTGGGAGATGAATGGATGACGCCAGAACTGTTCCCAATAGGTGCCAGTACTCTGGTTTCGGACATTGAGAGGCAGATTTACCATCACGTTACAGGAAGATAGGTGGCCTATCATGTTCTTCCGATGTATTAAATCTGTGACCAGTTCCAGAAAAGTGCTTTACAGCAACATGTAAAATGTGTTTTTCTACGTAATCGCTAAAATTGTTTAATTAAAACTTGAGGGAATGAATAGATAACTGACTTTTTCCCCCCTTAAAACTTTCACTGAATTTAATTCAACAAATAAAAGAAAAAAACAACGAATCCATACATGGGATTCTTTTCAGGTGTCTCTGAGTGGCCCTAATTACTTGAAGATCTGTATTTTTAATTTTGTGAAGATTTTCTCTTAACAATTCTGAGTAAAATATTAATCATAGCTTTGACAGCATTAAATTCTAAGGGGGGGGGGAGACGTTAAACTGCCCAAGAAACGTGTCTTTAGTGAAAGAAAACATACCATCCCTGAGCTGCCGTTCATACTTGGACGAATTCAGGAGTCACTGACTTGGCACTAACTTCCTGCCATGAAAATCTGTCTTTAATTTTTGCAACAGCTATGCTCTCCTATTAATTGTTTTGTTAATGAAACTCCTGTCGGTACATGATATTATGCTATTGCATTTTTTAAATAAAAAAATCTCTGTAGTTTATTTTTTTGGAAAAATAAAATTGTATGGTCCTGGCATAGAAAGAGACACACAGGTCAATGGAATAGAATAGAAAGCTCGGGAAATGAGAGTCATAGCACTTTTGGCAAAATTTACTCATTAGAGTCAGTACATTAAAGGTTTATTTAAACTTAGCTCTGATATAATTAACTCTGAATGGGAATTAATATTTATTAATATTAATTAATCAGCTGTTGAAACAACTGATTCCAATAAATGCTTCTCTTTAAACATGTTTTATATAAATATATATTATAAAATAAGGATGATTTGGAATGCACATTTTTAAGAAAACTTAAAATCACTTTGAAAAACCTATCATGGTGAAAGAAATATAGATATCCATCATCACAACTGATAGCATCACAAAAGACGACAATCAGACACAATCCGTATCTGATGGAAGGATATAACATGGCTTGAGTATTTCTGCCCAAATGTTTAACCTGTTGGAAGCTATAGATACAGCTACTCATTTACAAAAACACACGTCAGAGAAATGTCCTAACAAATAGTATGACATGTAATCAATGGAGTCCACACTGCGTATATTCTTACGGGAAAAATATTTTCTCAAAGGAAAACGCTAAGACAAAAACGGAGGAAGGAGGAAGAGGAGGGAGAAGGAGAAGAAGAAGCAGAAGCAGAAGAAAGCTGAGAAACTAACCCACACAGCTATGGTCTTAACTGACGACACAGCAGCAGACAATATGCAGTGCGGAAAGGACTGTCTCTTCGGTGAACGGCACTGAAAAACCGCATGCTACATGCAGAAGAATGGAACGGGATCACTTTCTTACACAAAAACTTAAATGGATGAATGACTTGAACATAAGACCTGAATCCATAAACCTCTGAGAAGAAAGCACAGGTAGTACGTTTCTGGACATGGTTTTGGCAAAGAGTATTTTAGATCGGACACTAAAAGCAAAGGCAAAATATTCAAAAATAAACATGTAGAATGACATCAAACTGAAATCTTCTGCACAGCAAAAAAATAATAATAAAAAACTTAAAAGGTGGACTATCCAATGAGAAAAAATATCTGCAATTCATATGTGTGAGAAGAGGCTAATATCCAAAACACACAAAACACTCATACAAATCAAAACAAACAAACAAAAACCTGTATAAAAAATGAGGAGAATATGTGAAGAGATACTTTCCAAAGACAGCACCCAGGTGACCAACAGACACAGTAAACGTTGTTCAACATCACTAATCATTGTCAGGGAAACAAGTCAAACCTGTAATCCGCTATCACTTCACAACTGTTGGGATGGCAATCGTCCCAGAGACAGACACCAGGTGTGGTCAAAGGTGTGTAGACAAGGGGACCCTGTGCACTGTTGGTGGGAATGTACATTGGTATAACCACTGTGACAAACAATATAGAGGTTCCTGAAAAAAGGAATACAACTACCACATGATCCAGGAATTGCTCTAGTGAGTATTTATCTAGAGAACACAAAAACACTACCTCAAGAAGATAGATGCACTCCGTTGTTCACGGCAGCATTATTCACAGTAACCAGACATAGAAACAGAGACCATGGGAGCATTATGCGAAGGAACTCAGACACAGAAAGACAAATACCAGATGTTCATGGACGTTCCACATGGAAAAATATAGTGAACGCATAGATACTGAGAACAACTGGTGGTTGCCAGATTCGGGGCTGGGGGGCTGGGAAGGTGGTCAAATGCACAATGTTTGAGTGATAAAATCCGTAATTCATGGAACATTCTGTGCAGCATGGAGACTAAAGCTAACCCAGCAGGATGGGGTACGGTTTCCCCTGCTATTTGAAAGTACATTGATCCTAGCATAACTTTCACAACAGAAATGGTGTAAACCAAGGGAGGAATTACCATTCATTTATACAGAAAAAATAGTGAGCAAGCTCACACTCCAAAAATGACTTCTCTTTGGCTTTCCTTAGGCCTCGGGACACAACTTCCTAATGGATGGAGATAAAGCACAGCAGATGCTTACAGACACAATTCAAAGCGCTGGGGGCTGGACGTGGATAGCGTTTCCCAGGAAGGAGCTGGTTGGGGTTTTCGCCGCCTCTGCAGTGGCTCCCAGCAAAATAGATGCTGAATGCGATGCTCACTTTTCGAATTTTTTCATAAGAGGGAAATCCTCTTCAGTTTTCTTCCTGTTACTGAAGCCAGGCAATGACGTAGATCTTTCAAAGAAGGCCAAGTGTCTCACCGTGAACTTTTAAAAAGTGGGGAACACTTGTACTTGAAATGTGCTGAGGGAGTAGGTGTTAACTGTTCTCCCGGACACACACATCAGCAGATCCAC
>NW_027400269.1:0-5806 GCF_003265705.2 Callorhinus ursinus
CCCTGCTCCGCAGGAAGCCTGCTTCTCCCTCTCCCACTCCCCCTACTAGTGCTCCTGCTCTCGCTGTGTCTCTCTCTGTCAAATAAATAAATAAAATCTTCAAAAAACAAAACAAAACAAAGAAATGGGCAAACATGGGGCGCCTGGTTGGCTCAGTCAGTTGAGCACTCAGTCAGTTGAGCGCCTCTTGATTTTGGCTCAGGTAATTATCTCAGGGTTGGGAGATCTCGCCCTGCACTGGGCTCTGCACTGAGAGGGGAGTGTCCTTGAAATTCTCCCTCTCCCTCTGCCCCTAACCCTGCTCAAGCCCTCTCTCTCTCTAAAATAAATAAATAATTTTTAATTGTGCCCACCTTCTGAACTAGATCCCCCTATTTTATTTGTAGGAATTTACATACATGCATACATACCATGACTCCCCCCAAGATATTTGTGCAGTATTGTTTTCATGTGAAAAGTTTAAAACAACATAGGTGATCATCAGGAAGAAACTAGTTAACTAAATGTTACATACCTTTAACAAAATTACATAATATGCATGTGCTCATAGGGAAGCATGATCACGATATATCATTAAGTAGAAGCATAGATTGCATGGCAGAGCAATGTATATATTGTATTCTATTTGTATGATATAACATAGCATATTTTCCATAAACTTGTAGAGACATTATTGGTTTATTAGGCAGAAATGTAACTAAGGTTAAGAAAGTTCCATATTTAATTGTCACTTTATACTCTTATCGATTTTATTTTATTATTTATTTATATATTTATTTTTACTCATCGATTTTAAAGCTGAATATGTTCCTCAAAATAAATTAAAAATTTGAAAATAATTAAATACAATTAACTTTGTTTCTCTAGGCCTTAGGTCTAGTCATGAAACAAACTTGATATAATAAAAACATATTTTATCATTAATATACTAACTTGACTGCATGTTTTATAGTGCATAGATTCTATCTCTGACAGAACCATTACATCCCACAACTTCAAAACTTTCCAGCTCCCTAGGTTTTGCAATCTTACAATCTCAAAAGTAAAATTATTACCTGATAATTTTTTCACAATATTCCAAAGAAAGTAATGAGTTAAAAATAGATTTGTTTTTTAAAAAAATATATTAAATAATTAAAATGATTCTTGAAAATGCTTGTTTTAGTTTCAGAACCTTGTCTTAGTCAAAACCAAACAAAACAACCACACAGAGTCTCTCCTAGATTAACTCATATTCTTTGTGATTTAAATTTCAAATTGTTGGGACACATGGGTGACTCAGTCCATTAAATGTGTGCCTTCAGCTCAAGTCATGGCCCCAGGGTCCTGGGATCCAGCCCCAGAATCTGGCTCCCTGCTCAGCAGGGAGTTTGCTTCTCCCTCTCCCTCTGCCCCCGACTCGTGCTTGAGCACTCTCTTTCTCTCTCTGTCTCTCAAATAAATAAAATCTTCAAAAAATATAAAAATTGAAAAATAAAATAAATTTCAGGTTGTTTGGCATTTACTACTGGCTATATTGTACTAGACTCACTTTCCCACTAATGGTTTGTTTGTATGTTTATTTTTTCTTCTTACAAAATAGGGTAGTTCAGAGGAAAAGATTAGAAGTTTTATTTTCTCCTATGTGTGGTAATTTTTCCCAAAAGCATAAAATTATTGACTATAAATCACTTAGAAAAATATTTAACAATTCTGGCCTCTTGTGTTTTCACTACATTTTCCCCCAATGTATAAGTAGAAAAGACATAATTTGACTTTTACTTCGTGGCATAATTGGTTTATTCAACCAATGTCTTCCATATTCTAAAGGAGTGATAAAGGAAAACCAGAGGCAACCAGTAGGAATGTTGAGGATCAGACTACGATTTTCTCTTGAGTAGCTTGTTCTTGCTTAAAGAGAATTTGATGAACTGTTGCATTTGCCATTTATCTCCCTCTGGATAACTGGAGGAAAATTTCTCAAGGATTCAGAATAAAGACACTAATATTTAATGTTTAAAGTCAGAAAAAGAGCAAGGAAGATTTCCACTTAAGAGAAGAGCATGACCCACAGGATATCAGTAAAATGTTGCATGGAGTTGCTGGGGTTTATGATCTCACTTTGATTCTACACTATGAAATTTAACTTCTCCCAATGCTGTTTGAATCTATTAAAGTTTCAAGTGCATTTCATAGTAGGTCACGGAGCAAAAGTACCTTTCACTTTTCTCTCTTAGAGGATAAAGACAATAAAGAATCAAAGTGAATCAGTTAAAGCTCAGCCCCATGTCTTCTTTCATGTTCAGATGCCAGGCAGTCATCAAAGTAGCATTGGGGAATAACCAGATCCCCAGGGACTGGCAACTTCCTTCTCCCATGTGTAGCCAACTTGTTAAGTGACTGAAATATCCCTCTAGGGAAGACTTGAGGGAAGAATCTTTAATAGTATTTTGCTGTATTGCAGGGTCCTTTCTTCAAGCTGCTCTACTTCTCTAGTAAGAGGATCTGGGTCATGAATCCCCCATTGTGTTGATTCAAATTATCTTTCTGCCCTTAGACCCATATAGTTTTCTGCTAATATATTCCAACAAACATCTTAGTAGGTCACCAAATATTTTATTTTTAAGAATCCTGTGATAAATTATCCATCACCACAGATCCCTGTAGGTCAAAATTCATGTGGCTTAATTGTAGTAATGAGTTCCACCTTGTTAGGATGGCACCTAATTTTCCAGGACATCATTATTTTATCATTATTTTCAATATCAGGTGGCCCAATTCCACTGGTGCATTCCCCACCATCATCACTGGTCCTCGGGAGTTAGATACCCCAGAACATTTTAAGAATACTAATGCCCTCTTTACCAAATCATTTCTTAATGGCTTCACGAAGAAAATGTTCCCCAGGCTTTCCACATGGTATGTGTAGAGGGTGGCTGAGCATATTGCATTAGAGAAACTCCAAAATTCCCATCTTCCTGAGCCCACTGATTCCTTTCTCCACAGGGTCCCAGGGACTTTCCAGCTTTTCAAACTTATTTACCATAGACTGTCATTGCGTTCAAATTTCAGGTAGCTAATGTGGAAGACAGCCAGTTCATCATAACCTGTGCTCTGGATGATAGCACCAATGCCATTAAATTCAGATCATTCAACTGTTATATTTCATATTCTGTAACATCCACTCCCATATGTGCTTTCAAACTTCTGCTAATGCAAACCTTGAGGAGCTGCATTCCTTTCAGAGTAAAATACAACATTCTTGTGGAGCAATACTTGAATGTGTGTAATGACCCTGTTTTGTCATTATAATTTTCCCTGATGTTTAGCAAGTACATTTCCTTTTCTCTTTGCATTTATTTTTTATTTTCAACTTTTAATTGAAGTATATTTGACACATAATGATACTTTAGTTTCAGGTGTACAACATATTCAACAACTCTCTATGTTATGCTATACTCACCACGAGTGTAGCTACACTCTATCACCATACAACACCATTATGATACACCTGACTATATCCCTTATGCTGTACCTTTTATTCCCTTAACTTACTCATTCCATAACTGGAAGCCTATACCTCCCACTCCCCTTCACTCATTTTGCCCATCCCTACCCCTCTCCTCTGGCAACAGTTTGTTCCCTATATTTGTGGGTCTGTTCCTGCTTTTATTTGTTTTGCTTTTTAGATTCCACATGTAAGTGAAATCTTATGGTATTTGTCGTTCTCTGTCTGACTTATTTCACTTAGCAAAAACCCTGAATTTAAATACGTTTTTATGTATTTGCCATTTGGATATGTGAAGTGACTGTTCTTTTAGATTTTCTGTCTTTTTATTATGATTTGTAGGAATTCTTTGGATAGTTCTTTCTTTGAGATAGATAGACAGACACACACACACTCACTCACACTCACACACACATTGTGTGCATTGCTTCTCTTCATGGACCTTTTGGTAAAGAGATGCTCTTAAATTTACTATTTTTCAATTTAAACAAATTCTATGAAGGTTAAAACTTTGTCTTATTTCATAGATCTTTTTCCACTCGAAATTCATGATGAGAGGCACCTGGGTGGCTCAGTCCATTGGCATCTGACTCTTGATTTCACTTCAGGTTATGATTTCAGGGTCATGAGATTGAGCCCCACATCAGGCTCCAGGCTCAGCCAGAGTCTCCTTGAGATTCTCTCTCTTCCTCTCCCTCTGCTCCTCCCCACCCTGACTCACACATGCTGTCTCTCTCAAAAGAAAAAGAAAGCTTTAAAATTCATGCAGAATATTATTTAAATCCATCTTGTTGTACTTTTCACATTTATGCCCATAATCAGATTGAAATTGATTTTTGTGTATAAGATTGAAATGTCTTTTCTCCCACAAGGACATCCATTGACCTGGAACCATATATTGAAAGACTGTCTTCTCCTTCCTGCACTGCAGGACACAATAGTCACGAATTGTTTGACTGTCCATATCTCAGAGCCATTTCTGGACTCTATACTATTCCATTGGTCAGTTTGTTTAGCTTCCTTCTCAACTATAGTAGTTGCTAGAAATTTAATCATCATCAAGATATGGAATGTTTCTATTCCAAGTTTGCTAAGAATCTTTGTTTTCCTATAAATGAATGTTGAAATCCTTTCTTGAATCTATGGAAATAATCTTATTATTCTTCACTTTTATTCTGTCAGTATCATGGATTACATTAACAGAACCATATGGTGGTTCATTTTTCAAATATTAGTCAGACCTTGCATAGTTCGAGTAAACCCTCCTTACCGACATATATTAACCTTTATTTCTGGATTTGATTTTGTAATATTTTGTTAAGGATATTTGCATCTATGTTCATGAGAGATATTGAGGGGGGAATTTTCCCTTCCTTTCCTTGTTTTTTCTTTTTCTTTCTCTCTTTCTTTCTTTCTGTCTGTCTGTCTTTCTTTCTTTCTTCTTTTTCTTCCTTTCTACTTTCTTCCTTCCTTTCTTTTTTTTTTTTTTTGTAATATCCTTGTAAAGTTCTGGGGGCAATTTTATGCTGACCTTATAAAAATAAGATAATAAACATGAAATGCCAATTTCAGGGGCCCCCTCCTCTCCAAACCTGAGCCTGACACTCACCCTGACGCACACCCCCAACTCGGATCCCCTGTACCCCAAAGCTGGCCCCAGTGTGGCGTGATCAGTGCTCCAATGACCCTAGGCCCTAGGTCTATCCCTAGGTTGGCTTCTAAGTTTCTGGATCTAGAAGGCTGGCTCTAAATCCCCACGGATGGCAGTAACTGAGCAACATCTGAGGACTCCAACACCACAAAGAATTCAAACGCACTACGTGCTGCTCAGGAGAGCGATCAGAACAGGACATCTCAGAATGCTCATCCCAAAACACGCACCAACTTGGCACCCTCAGGCGGCCAACGCTGAGCCTGACGATCAACTTGACCCACTCCCTCAAGACAAACCCCCAAGAGCTGGCTACACTACTTGCACATCAGGCCTGCCATGCCCCTCGGCCCTAACCAGGACCCCACGGAGGCTTCTGAAGTCTCTGTCCCCAGGCGCCCGGCCTCATAGTCCCAGGGACCGGGGACACCTGACCAGGCCCAGAGGAGTTAGCCTGCCAAGAAACAGGAACACGTGCCATGGGGAACTCCGGTAAGCATTCCAAGCAGGAGAACTGTGCCATTCCATCCCCACGAACCCCAAGTTCAACGTGCCCGGGCCACAATCCCTGAGCCTGACAGCCCCCCACCGACCCACGGCCTCAACTCAGACCCCGGGAGGCTCATCACACCACCGGCACAGCAGGCCTGTCATGCCCCTCAGCCCTA
>NW_027400270.1:0-5804 GCF_003265705.2 Callorhinus ursinus
CCCCCCCCGGGGTGAGGGCTGCAGGATGTCTTCGAGTCTGGTGTGACCTTGGTCCAGGAGTTCTGTTTTTTCCTCTCCTCTCCTAGGGCGGGGTTTTTTGTTTTGTTTTGTTTTGTTTTTGGTGTCTTGTTTTCTTTTTCCTCCATGTGTCTTGGCAGGCACTCATTTCTGTGGCTGTTGGCCAAAGGGAAGTTCCGGAGCTGCCAAGAAAGGAGGAGACTCGGGTTGGCTAATCCCCGGATGAACGGTGCTCCATCCTCCCTATCCGTCCCTCGTCGCAGTGTTAAGGAGCCAGGAGGAGCTACCTCGCCGGGACTCTGCTTTCCCACCTCATGTGTCATGAGTTTGCCCAGTGACACCCCTAGCCTCAGCCGCTGACATCAGCCCTGTCACCGCCTGGTCCTTCAGAAGAGACACTTGGAGGCGGGGTCATGGGTGGGGAGGTCGCCGCTGGGAGGGGCAGGCTCCCCAGGTTTGGGTTTCCAATTTCTGTCCCAGGCGCCAGGCGCACACACAGCCCTGTCGGTGCCTGGTGGCAAGAAGCCACCTCACTTTAGATCAGTCACGGGGGTCCCTGCATTAGAAGGGTTGCCCGCCTTAGATCAATCACTTGGACACTAAGGCACGTTTTAGCGTCTCTTTTCTTAACGATTATGTCCATTTGTCTGTCCATTTGTGTTTTCTGCGTCATGTCAGCAGATGTAATCCTCAGAAATAATGCACACTAGCCTTTGACAACCATGAAGCAATCCGTTACATGAGGGTCTGAACTTGTAGACTCCGTTCAAATATCAAATAAATCCATAACAGAAAGTAGCCTTTGGAGATCTCCGTGTCGTGGGGGGGGGGGACCCTACCCTCAGCTCTCTGGGTCTGGCTGGGCCCTGTGGACTGGTTTGTTGAACGGCCACTGATGGGCATCTAGAAGGTGGGTAACTGCCCTTCTCCCTGCCCTTTGGAGGCCGCTACCGGGCGTGGGCTGGACAGAGCGCCTGCTACATGTCAGGCGTGGCCTGGGCCAGGGGTCCTGCCGCTGGCCTGATCACCTGTGGTTTGGGCCTTCATGAGTTTTGATGGGTGGGGGGGGCCGGGACGGGGAGGGGGACACTGGAATGGGAGCCAGTAGTCTCCATTCTTGTCCCAGCTCTGTTACTCCCTGCATGAAGCCGGGCTGACCCCTTCCCTCCTAAGGCCTCCGTATCCCCATCTGTGCAGCGGACGTTTCCACTCTGTGCCCTCATAGGTCCCTCGTAATTCCCAGCAGCCATTCCCCTGGGCTCTGCAGAGGTGGGGCTGAGAGTCACTGCGGGGGAGCCGGCTCCTAGCCCCTGTGGGAGCCTGCTGAAGGTGCTGGGCTCCATTGCAGAGGCTCAGGGAGAAGGGCAGAGCTGCCTTCAAATCGTAGCTCTGCCCTTTATCTGATGTGGAAGCACAGTTTCCTTGTTTGTAACATCAGACTAGTATTGGCAACCTTGCAGGATTGTTCCGAGGCTTACTTGAAGTTGCCTTTTAGTTGGCAAATAGTTGGCTTTTAGTGCCCAATAACTGAGGTCCTCCTCCTGGACCAGTGAGCTTTGCGCCGGGTTGCCGTGGGGACCCAGGGGCAGGGGGCTTTTGGTGAAGAAGAAAGGCCATGTGTCTGACCTCCGCCTCAGTGATTAGGCCTTAGCTGCTGCTTGGGCACCTCCTCTGGAACAGGCCAGAGTCTGTCCTCCCTCCCTCCGTGGGACTGTGACCCCTCCAGGTCACCTCAGGGCTGAGCAGCTGGGCTGTGATCCCTTCTGAGACCCTCCTGGGTCTCCCGAGTGGAGGTCCTCCCCTCCTGTCTGGTCTGGTACCCCCCCCACCAACTCCCACCCCCCACGCAGTCTTGGGGCCGCCGGGCACCACCAGGAGCAGGAGTGTTGGGTCCGGAGCTGGTAGGCTTTTGGGGGGAAAAAAAAAACCCACCTCCCAAAGCCTGAGCAGGATGAACGAGCAAATCTCAGAGGCTCAACGCCTCCTCCTCCCATCTGGACCCCCCAGGGCTGTCCACTCCCAGCCTCAGGGGTATAATCTTTCCACGGATGACAAGAGCGGTTTGGAAAACGGGGAAGTTCAAAAATCAAAATACCCTCACATTTCACCCAGAACAGCCCCAGCTAACTTTTGGTGAACAGCTGATAGGCACTTTTAGTAAGTGCTAGGCCCTGTGCCAAGCTCTTTATTGGCAGTAAAGCGTTCCTCTTCCTCCTTATGAGAGGTTATCCCCAAACTACAGATGGGGAAAGCAAGGCCCAGGCCCAGACTCAAACCCAGTCTGCCTCACTAAGCCTCCACTACAAGACTTTGGTGGGAGTTCCCAGGGGAGCCGCTAGCCCAGCATGATGGGACCCTCGTTGTGCCCCCGACCCATGGTAGGCGTCCCTGTATTTGTTGGGCAGTTGCATCAGATGGGGCCAGGACAGCTGGGAACGGGCCTTGCCTCAAGCGAGCCTAGTCTCACTGTATTGCCTGCATAGTTTGTCTTCTGCCTGCCCTTCTCACCCAACTGAGCTCCTCGGAGCCTCTCCTCCATTCTCAGGAGCCTGGCCAGCCCTCTCCCCGGCCCTCGGGAATCGGCACTGGGCAGTCACTCCCAGTGCAGTGGGCCCAGAAAACACGACTTGACTTGGGGCCAAGGCTCCTGAAGGCTGAGCTCATGTCCCCACGCTCCTTCCCAAGACATTCTGTCCCTTCGCCATTCAGAAAAATGTCATTTCGGGGAAGGCCAGCGGCCCGTCTTCAGGAACTACAGCCAAAATGGGCCCGTCAGCTGCTGAGCAGGGCCGGTGGCCTCTGTCCTGGCTGGTGGTGTCCACTGTGCCCGCTGGATTTGAGACACCCAACATCTTGGGCCTGGGGGGGGGGGCGGAGCGGGAACAGGAACCAGGGTTTCTCCCTCCCTCATTCTGGAGACCCAGGCCCCCATCTATATCCTCTTCTTCCTCTTTCTGTTTCTGTATTTTTCTTTTTAGATTTATTTATTTAAGTAATCTCTGCACCCAATGTGGGGATTGAACTCAGGATCCAGAAATCAAGAGTCACATGCTCTTCCAACTGAGCCAACTAGGTGCCCCTAGCCCTTTCCCCTCTAAGATATCCCTTTATCGGGTGCCTGGGTGGCTCAGTCGTTAAGAGTCTGCCTTCGATTCAGGTCATGATCCCAGGGTCCTGGGATCCAGCCCCACATCGGGCTCCCTGCTCCGCGCGCGGGAAGCCTGCTTCTCCCTCTCCCACTCCCCCTGCTTGTGTTCCTGCTCTCCCTATGTCTCTCTCTGTCAAATAAATAAATAAAATCTTAAAAAAAAAAAAGATATCTCTTTATCTGCTGTCTTCCTCTGAAAAAAATAAGATATCCCTTTATCTGCTGTCTTCCTCTGAGCTGTAGGCTGACCCTTCCATCTTTCCCTAATCCTCCCAAGACGGACGGAGTTTCAGGGGGTCAGAGCTAGGAGAGGCCCAGACAATTCTCTGAGGGACCTTTTCCACCTTCGGAACACAAAGCCACTCGGCCCGGTCTGACCAGTCTGATGTGTACCCCCCCACCCCCACCCCACGTTGATGCTGGCGGCCTGGGGACTTTCTAATCCACGCCTGAAGTCCAGAGAGGGGCTGACATTCATCAGAGGTCCCAGTGAGTCAGGCTGCCTGGACTGGGACTCAGGGATCCTCCTGTCTACCCAGCTTCTTTGCACTGACACTCCTGGAATACAATCTCTAGGCACCTGTTTAGCAGCCAGAAGGGGGTGGTTTCTGCAAAGCAACTGGGAGGGAGCCCTTAAAAACCATGAAGGAGATTGGAAAGGGCTAATCCTGGATTAACTAGGGATGGACCCAGGGTATTGAGCTAGGTCAGAGGCAAGGGCTCCATCCAGGTACAGAAGTGATGGGGGGGGTGGTAATTCAGGCTGGTGTGTGTGCTTGGGGGAGGAGAGGCTGGGGGCTGGGATTGGGTTTCCTCTGGGTAGGCAAGGGTTAAGTCCCCCTGGGCCTCCCAGGCTCCAGCTGCTCTGCACCCCCACCTTACTAGGAACTTCCGAACTGGAACTTGACCTTCATACTCTAATTTGTATTTTCTCCTCTCTGGCCTCCAGCAGCGCAGCACCCAGAGTCTCATCCCCATGGCCTGCCTGAGCCCCTCCCAGCTCCAGAAGGTAGGGTCATGTGGGGTGGGGGTCCGAGAGATCAGGGAAGAGTTGGGGGTGCCTCCGCGCCTCTAGTAGACCCTGGGAATCTCAACCTGACCCCCTGCCGTTTTTCAGAAGAGGAAACTGAAACCCAGAGTGGTCGGTGTCCAACCACGACCCCTAACTTCTGCACAGACGGCCGGGGGCCGTCAGGGCCACAGGTCCGGGGTGAGGTGGGAAGGTCCGCGGGACTGAAACCAGAATAAAGAGTAAAGATCGGGGCGCCTGGGTGGCTCAGTCAGTTGAGCGTCTGCCTTTGGCTCCGCTCGTGATTTCGGGGTCCTGGAATGGAGCCCGCACCGGGCTCCCTGCTCAGCAGGGAGTCCGCTTCTCCCTCTGCCTCTGCCTGCCCGCCCTGCTCCGGATCCGGCGCACTCGCGCTCTCTTTTATTTATTTCTCAGATAAATAAATAAAATCTAAAACAAAAACAAAACAAAACAAAAAGTAAAGATCAGCCAGTTCAGGCCCAGGAGTGGGCCCTGAGGGCAAAGAGGGCAGGACGCGGGGGGGGGGGGGGGGGGGGGGGGGGGGGGGGGGAGCCGGGGCCCGGGGCGGGGCGGGGCCAACGAGGGAGGGATTACTCCCGCCCCGCGAGCGCGGCCGGGTCCCACCTGCGGTCAAACACGAAAGGCTAACGCTTGGGAATCGAGAGTGACACACACTTAAAAAACGCGACCCTTGTGGGCGCCTGGGTGGCTCAGTTGGTTAAGCGACTGCCTTCGGCTCAGGTCGTGGTCCAGGGGTCCTGGGATCGAGTCCCGCATCCGGCTTCCCCCCCCCCCCCCGCCCCGCGCTCTGCGGGGAGCCTGCTTCTCCCTCTGCCTTTGCCTGCCATTCCCCCTGCTTGTGCGCGCTCTCTCTCTCTGTCAAATAAATAAATAAAATCTTAAAAAACAACACCGCGACCCTTGTTTGTTCCTGATGACTAGAAGAAAATGCTGAAAAATACAGAAAAATCTCAAAGAAGGAAATGGAAAACCACCCGTAATTTCCCACCCTGAGACTTAGTATTTTGGTAGACAGCCCGAGAATCTTTAAAAGTCGATCACAACAGCTACTTCTTATGAGTGTTTGCCCACCGTTTTATAAAGGAGGAAGTACTGTTTCTCCGACTTGGGGGTCTGAGGGTGGAAAAGGGAAGGGGGTCGCCCAAGATCTTGCACTGACTAAAACACGAATCTGTGTTCAGCTTTTTTTTCCCCCATCTCACAGTATATCAGGCACATATGTCCATGTCAGTAAATATTTTTCTACCACATGATTTTTATCAGCTGTGTTGTGCTCCAGATAGATCAAACATACTTTGTTGAATGACTCTCCTTGTGCTGAGCATTTACGTTGTTTCCGATTTATTGCTCTCTTTCAACCAACCTCAGTGAATACCCCCATTAGTACATCTTTGCTCCCTTTTTTGCTGAGCCCCCAACTTTTTACCTCAACAAGTTCTTGCCTCAGTGTGTCTGCTGGGTCACGGGTACACACAGTTTGCTGTGGGTGACCCAGTTCCCGAGGAGGAAATGTTCAGCTCGATACTGATGTGAGGATTAAGTATCTTTTTTTAAAAGATTTTATTTATTTATTTGACAGAGAGAGAC
>NW_027400271.1:0-5803 GCF_003265705.2 Callorhinus ursinus
AAACATTTTTTATTTTTCATTTTTAGAGTCATATTTTATCCCTTCATAGTAGTTACCCTTATTTTTGGCATATATATATAAGTTGTTCTCTCTTTAAAATTTTGGGGTACAGTTTCTTCTAACAGATCAAAATATACCCTAAATCACTAGTGTATGGCTTTGTTCTAGTCTCCTGCCTGATCACATTCTCTCCCTTTTTTTTTTTAAATCTTCTTCTTTCTTTTTTCAAACAACTTATCGTATCAATTCCTTTTACAAAATCTTTTAAATTTTCGTGTTTACAGTCATCTTCCATCCCTTCATTGTATCAACCCTTATTTTGTACATATATAAGTCTTTCTTCCTTTAAAATTTTAGGAGGCATTTTTTTCTAACAGACCAAAATACACCCAAAATCTAGTGTGTGGCACTAATCTATGCACTAGCCTGATCATATTTGATCATATTCGGGTTTTTTTGTATTGTTCTGTTTTTGTTTTTAATCTTTTTCTTTTTTTTTCTTTCTTTTCTCTTTCTTTTTTCTTTCTTTCCCTTTCTTTTCCCCTGGTTTCAGGTCTTTTCTGATTTGTATAGAGTGTATTTGCTGGGGACGTTGTTAACCTGTTAGCATTTTGTTCTCTCATTCATCTATTCTCCTCTGGACAAAATGACAAGACGAAAAAAATCACCTCAGCAAAAAGAACAAGAGATAGTACCGTCAGCCAGGGACCTACTCAATACGGACATTAGTACGATGTCGGACCGAGAGTTCAGAATCATGACTTTAAAGATACTAGCTGGGCTTGAAAAAAGCGTGGAAGTTATTAGAGAAACCCTTTCTGGAGAAATAAAAGAACTAAAATCTAACCAAATCGAAATCAAAAAGGCTATTGATGAGGTGCAATCAAAAATGGGGGCACTAACTGCTAGGATAAATGAGGCAGAAGAGAGAATCAGCGATATAGAAGACCAAATGATGGAAAATAAAGAGGCTGAGAAAAAGAGAGAGAAACAACTACAGGATCACGAGGGCAGAATTCGAGAGATAAGTGATACGATAAGACGAAACAACATTAGAATAATTGGGATCCCAGAAGAAGAAGAAGAGAGAGAGAGGGGGGCAGAAGGTATATTGGAGCAAATTATAGCAGAAAACTTCCCTAATGTGAGGAAGGAAACAGGCATTAAAATCCAGGAGGCACAGAGAACCCCTCTCAAAATCAATAAAAATAGGTCAACACCCCGACATCTAATAGTAAAACTTACGAGTCTCAGAGACAAAGAGAAAATCCTGAAAGCAGCTCGGGAGAAGAGATATGTAACCTACAATGGTAGAAACATTAGATTGGCAACAGACCTATCCACAGAGACGTGGCAGGCCAGAAAGGACTGGCAAGATATCTTCAGAGCACTAAACGAGAAAAATATGCAGCCAAGAATACTATATCCAGCTAGGCTATCACTGAAAATAGAAGGAGAGATAAAAAGCTTCCAGAACAAACAAAAACTAAAGGAATTTGCAAACACGAAACCAGCCCTCCAAGAAATATTGAGAGGGGTCCTCTAAGCAAAGAGAGAACCTAAAAGCAGCAAAGAGCAGAAACGAACACAGACAACAGACAGTTAACAGTCACCTTACAGGTAATACAATGGCACTAAATTCATACCTTTCAATAGTTACCCTGAATGTAAATGGGCTAAATGCCCCAATCAAAAGACACAGGCTATCAGATTGGATTAAAAAACAAGACCCATCAATATGCTATCTGCAAGAGACTCATTTTAGTCCCAAAGACACCCCCAGATTGAAAGTGAGGGGGTGGAAAACCATTTACCATGCTAATGGACACCAAAAGAAAGCTGGGGTGGCAATCCTTATATCAGACAAATTACATTTTAAACCAAAGACTGTAATAAGAGATGAGGAAGGAAACTATATCCTACTTAAAGGGTCTGTCCAACAAGAAGATCTAACAATTGTAAATATCTATGCCCCGAACATGGGAGCAGCCAATTATATAAGGCAATTAATAACAAAAGCGAAGAAATACATTGACAGCAAAACAATAATAGTGGGGGACTTAAACACCCCCCTGACTGAAATGGACAGATCATCTAAGCAAAAGATCAACAAGGAAATAAAGACTTTAAATGACACACTGGACCAAATGGACTTCACAGACATATTCAGAACATTCCATCCCAAAGCAATGGAATACACATTCTTCTCTAGTGCCCATGGAACATTCTCCAGAATTGATCACATTCTAGGTCACAAATCAGGTCTCAACTGATACCAAAAGATTGGGATTATTCCCTGCATATTTTCAGACCACAATGCTTTGAAATTAGAACTCAATCACAAGAGGAAAGTTGGAAAGAACTCAAATACATGGAGGCTAAAGAGCATCCTACTAAAGAATGAATGGGTCAACCAGGAAATTAAAGAAGAATTAAAAAAATTCATGGAGGGCGCCTGGGTGGCTCAGTTGGTTAAGCGACTGCCTTCGGCTCAGGTCATGATCCTGGAGTCCCGGGATCGAGTCCCACATCGGGCTCCCTGCTCAGCGGGGAGTCTGCTTCTCCCTCTGACCCTCTTCCCTCTCATGCTCTCTATCTCTCATTCTCTCTCTCTAATAAATAAATAAAATCTTTAAAAAAAATTCATGGAAACCAATGAAAATGAAAACACAACTGTTCAAAATCTTTGGAATACAGCAAAGGCAGTCCTGAGAGGAAAGTATATAGCAATACAAGCCTTTCTCAAGAAACAAGAAAGGTCTCAAATACACAACCTAACCCTACACCTAAAGGAGCTGGAGAAAGAACAGCAAATAAAGCCTAAACCCAGCAGGAGAAGAGAAATAATAAAGATCAGAGCAGAAATCAATGAAATAGAAACCAAAAGAACAGTAGAACAGATCAACGAAACTAGGAGCTGGTTCTTTGAAAGAATTAACAAGATTGATAAACCCCTGGCCAGACTGATCAAAAAGAAAAGAGAAATGACCCAAATCAACAAAATCATGAATGAAAGAGGAGAGATCACAACCAACACCAAAGAAATACAAACAATTATAAGAACATGTTATGAGCAACTCTATGCCAGCAAATTAGATAACCTGGAAGAAATGGGTGCATTCCTAGAGATGTATCAATTACCAAAATTGAACCAGGAAGAAATAGAAAACCTGAACAGACCTATAACCACTAAGGAAATTGAAGCAGTCATCAAAAATCTCCCAACAAACAAAAGCCCAGGGCCAGATGGCTTCCCAGGGGAATTCTATCAGACATTTAAAGAAGAATTAATACCTATTCTCCTGAAACTGTTCCAAAACATACAAATGGAAGGAAAACTTCCAAACTCATTTTATGAGGCCACCATTACCTTGATCCCCAAACCAGACAAAGACCCCATCAAAAAGGAGAATTACAGACCGATATCCTTGATGAACATGGATGGATGCAAAAATTCTCACCAAAATCCTAGCCAATAGGGTCCAACAGTACATTAAAAAGGATTATTCACCATGACCAAGTGGGATTTATCCCTGGGCTGCAAGGCTGGTTCAACATCTGCAAATCAATCAACGTGATACAATACATTAACAAAAGAAAGAACAAGAATCATATGATCCTCTCAATAGATGCAGAAAAGGCATTTGACAAAGTACAGCATCCTTTCTTGATCAAAACTCTTCAGAGTATAGGGATAGAGGGTACATACCTCAATATCATAAAAGCCATCTATGAAAAACCTACAGCGAATATCATTCTCAATGGGGAAAGACTGAGAGCTTTTCCCCTAAGGTCAGGAACGCGGCAGGGATGTCCACTCTCACCACTGCTATTCAACATAGTATTAGAAGTCCTAGCCACAGCAATCAGACAACAAAAAGAAATCAAAGGCATCCAAATCGGCAAAGAGGAAGTCAAACTCTCACTCTTTGCAGATGATATGATACTGTATGTGGAAAACCCAAAAGACTCCACCCCAAAACTGCTAGAACTCATACAGGAATTCAGTAAAGTAGCAGGATATAAAATCAATGCACAGAAATCAGTGGCATTCCTATACACCAACAACAAGACAGAAGAGAGACAAATCAAGGAGTCGATCCCATTTACAACTGCACCCAAAACCACAGGATACCTAGGAATAAATTTAACCAAAGAGGCAAAGGATCTGTACTCAGAAAACTATAAAATACTCATGAAAGAAATTGAAGAAGACACAAAGAAATGGAAAAACGTTCCATGCTCATGGATTGGAAGAACAAACATTGTGAAGATGTCAATGCTACCTAGAGCAATCTACACATTCAATGCAATCCCCATCAAAATACCATCCACTTTTTTCAAAGAAATGGAACAAATAATCCTAAAATTTGTATGGAACCAGAAGAGACCCCGAATAGCCAGAGGAATATTGAAAAAGAAAAGCAAAGCTGGCGGCATCACAATTCCGGACTTCCAGCTCTATTACAAAGCTGTCATCATCAAGACAGTATGGTACTGGCACAAAAACAGACACATAGATCAATGGAACAGAATCAAGAGCCCAGAAATGGACCCTCAACTCTATGGTCAACTCATCTTTGACAAAACAGGAAAGAATGTCCAATGGAAAAAAGACAGTCACTTCAACAAATGGTGTTGGGAAAATTGGACAGCCACATGCAGAAGAATGAAACTGGACCTTTTCCTTACACCACACACAAAAATAGACTCCAAATGGTTGAAAGACCTAAATGTGAGACAGGAGTCCATCCAAATCCTAAAGGAGAACACAGGCAGCAACCTCTTCAACCTCAGCCGCAGCAACTTCTTCCTAGAAACATCGCCAAAAGCAAGGGAAGCAAGGGCAAAAATGAACTATTGGGATTTCATCAAGATAAAAAACTTTGGCACAGCAAAAGAAACAGTCCACAAAACCAAAAGACAACCGACAGAATGGGAGAAAATATTTGCAAATGACATATCAGATAAAGGGCTAGTATCCAAAATCTATAAAGAACTTATCAAACTCAACACCCAAAGAACAAATAATCCAATCAAGAAATGGGCAGAAGACATGAACAGACATTTTTCCAAAGAAGACATCCAAATGGCCAACAGGCACATGAAAAAGTGCTCAACATCGCTCGGCATCAGGGAAATCCAAATCAAAACCTCAATGAGATACCACCTCACACCCGTCAGAATGGCTAAAATTAACAAGTCAGGGAACGACAGATGTTGGCGGGGATGTGGAGAAAGGGGAACCCTCCTACACTGTTGGTGGGAATGCAAGCTGGTGCAACCACTCTGGAAAACAGTATGGAGGTTCCTCAAACAGTTGAAATTAGAGCTACCGTTCGATCCAGCAATTGCACTACTGGGTATTTACCACAAAGATACAAATGTAGGGATCCGAAGGGGTACGTGCACCCCAATGTTTATAGCAGCAATGTCCACAATAGCCAAACTGTGGAAAGAGCCAAGATGTCCATCGACAGATGAATGGCTAAAGAAGATGTGGTATATATACACAATGGAATATTATGCAGCCATCAAAAGGAATGAGATCTTGCCATTTGCAACGACGTGGATGGAACTGGAGGGTGTTATGCTGAGTGAAATAAGTCAATCAGAGAAAGACATGTATCATATGACCTCACTGATATGAGGAATTCTTAATCTCAGGAAACAAACTGAGGTTTGCTGAGTGGTGGGGGGT
Organism: Callorhinus ursinus; assembly: GCF_003265705.2. Lineage (NCBI taxonomy): Eukaryota > Metazoa > Chordata > Mammalia > Carnivora > Otariidae > Callorhinus > Callorhinus ursinus. Next base: position 5,702 of record NW_027400271.1, read on the forward strand.
GGGAGGGATGGGGTGGCTGGGTGATAGACATTGGGGAGGGTATGTGCTACGGTGAGCGCTGTGAATTGTGCAAGACTGTTGAATCACAGATCTGTACTTCTG
>NW_027400272.1:0-5798 GCF_003265705.2 Callorhinus ursinus
AAACATTTTTTATTTTTCATTTTTAGAGTCATATTTTATCCCTTCATAGTAGTTACCCTTATTTTTGGCATATATATATAAGTTGTTCTCTCTTTAAAATTTTGGGGTACAGTTTCTTCTAACAGATCAAAATATACCCTAAATCACTAGTGTATGGCTTTGTTCTAGTCTCCTGCCTGATCACATTCTCTCCCTTTTTTTTTTTAAATCTTCTTCTTTCTTTTTTCAAACAACTTATCGTATCAATTCCTTTTACAAAATCTTTTAAATTTTCGTGTTTACAGTCATCTTCCATCCCTTCATTGTATCAACCCTTATTTTGTACATATATAAGTCTTTCTTCCTTTAAAATTTTAGGAGGCATTTTTTTCTAACAGACCAAAATACACCCAAAATCTAGTGTGTGGCACTAATCTATGCACTAGCCTGATCATATTTGATCATATTCGGGTTTTTTTGTATTGTTCTGTTTTTGTTTTTAATCTTTTTCTTTTTTTTTCTTTCTTTTCTCTTTCTTTTTTCTTTCTTTCCCTTTCTTTTCCCCTGGTTTCAGGTCTTTTCTGATTTGTATAGAGTGTATTTGCTGGGGACGTTGTTAACCTGTTAGCATTTTGTTCTCTCATTCATCTATTCTCCTCTGGACAAAATGACAAGACGAAAAAAATCACCTCAGCAAAAAGAACAAGAGATAGTACCGTCAGCCAGGGACCTACTCAATACGGACATTAGTACGATGTCGGACCGAGAGTTCAGAATCATGACTTTAAAGATACTAGCTGGGCTTGAAAAAAGCGTGGAAGTTATTAGAGAAACCCTTTCTGGAGAAATAAAAGAACTAAAATCTAACCAAATCGAAATCAAAAAGGCTATTGATGAGGTGCAATCAAAAATGGGGGCACTAACTGCTAGGATAAATGAGGCAGAAGAGAGAATCAGCGATATAGAAGACCAAATGATGGAAAATAAAGAGGCTGAGAAAAAGAGAGAGAAACAACTACAGGATCACGAGGGCAGAATTCGAGAGATAAGTGATACGATAAGACGAAACAACATTAGAATAATTGGGATCCCAGAAGAAGAAGAAGAGAGAGAGAGGGGGGCAGAAGGTATATTGGAGCAAATTATAGCAGAAAACTTCCCTAATGTGAGGAAGGAAACAGGCATTAAAATCCAGGAGGCACAGAGAACCCCTCTCAAAATCAATAAAAATAGGTCAACACCCCGACATCTAATAGTAAAACTTACGAGTCTCAGAGACAAAGAGAAAATCCTGAAAGCAGCTCGGGAGAAGAGATATGTAACCTACAATGGTAGAAACATTAGATTGGCAACAGACCTATCCACAGAGACGTGGCAGGCCAGAAAGGACTGGCAAGATATCTTCAGAGCACTAAACGAGAAAAATATGCAGCCAAGAATACTATATCCAGCTAGGCTATCACTGAAAATAGAAGGAGAGATAAAAAGCTTCCAGAACAAACAAAAACTAAAGGAATTTGCAAACACGAAACCAGCCCTCCAAGAAATATTGAGAGGGGTCCTCTAAGCAAAGAGAGAACCTAAAAGCAGCAAAGAGCAGAAACGAACACAGACAACAGACAGTTAACAGTCACCTTACAGGTAATACAATGGCACTAAATTCATACCTTTCAATAGTTACCCTGAATGTAAATGGGCTAAATGCCCCAATCAAAAGACACAGGCTATCAGATTGGATTAAAAAACAAGACCCATCAATATGCTGTCTGCAAGAGACTCATTTTAGACCCAAAGACACCCCCAGATTGAAAGTGAGGGGGTGGAAAACCATTTACCATGCTAATGGACACCAAAAGAAAGCTGGGGTGGCAATCCTTATATCAGACAAATTACATTTTAAACCAAAGACTGTAATAAGAGATGAGGAAGGAAACTATATCCTACTTAAAGGGTCTGTCCAACAAGAAGATCTAACAATTGTAAATATCTATGCCCCGAACATGGGAGCAGCCAATTATATAAGGCAATTAATAACAAAAGCGAAGAAATACATTGACAGCAAAACAATAATAGTGGGGGACTTAAACACCCCCCTGACTGAAATGGACAGATCATCTAAGCAAAAGATCAACAAGGAAATAAAGACTTTAAATGACACACTGGACCAAATGGACTTCACAGACATATTCAGAACATTCCATCCCAAAGCAATGGAATACACATTCTTCTCTAGTGCCCATGGAACATTCTCCAGAATTGATCACATTCTAGGTCACAAATCAGGTCTCAACTGATACCAAAAGATTGGGATTATTCCCTGCATATTTTCAGACCACAATGCTTTGAAATTAGAACTCAATCACAAGAGGAAAGTTGGAAAGAACTCAAATACATGGAGGCTAAAGAGCATCCTACTAAAGAATGAATGGGTCAACCAGGAAATTAAAGAAGAATTAAAAAAATTCATGGAGGGCGCCTGGGTGGCTCAGTTGGTTAAGCGACTGCCTTCGGCTCAGGTCATGATCCTGGAGTCCCGGGATCGAGTCCCACATCGGGCTCCCTGCTCAGCGGGGAGTCTGCTTCTCCCTCTGACCCTCTTCCCTCTCATGCTCTCTATCTCTCATTCTCTCTCTCTAATAAATAAATAAAATCTTTAAAAAAAATTCATGGAAACCAATGAAAATGAAAACACAACTGTTCAAAATCTTTGGAATACAGCAAAGGCAGTCCTGAGAGGAAAGTATATAGCAATACAAGCCTTTCTCAAGAAACAAGAAAGGTCTCAAATACACAACCTAACCCTACACCTAAAGGAGCTGGAGAAAGAACAGCAAATAAAGCCTAAACCCAGCAGGAGAAGAGAAATAATAAAGATCAGAGCAGAAATCAATGAAATAGAAACCAAAAGAACAGTAGAACAGATCAACGAAACTAGGAGCTGGTTCTTTGAAAGAATTAACAAGATTGATAAACCCCTGGCCAGACTGATCAAAAAGAAAAGAGAAATGACCCAAATCAACAAAATCATGAATGAAAGAGGAGAGATCACAACCAACACCAAAGAAATACAAACAATTATAAGAACATGTTATGAGCAACTCTATGCCAGCAAATTAGATAACCTGGAAGAAATGGGTGCATTCCTAGAGATGTATCAATTACCAAAATTGAACCAGGAAGAAATAGAAAACCTGAACAGACCTATAACCACTAAGGAAATTGAAGCAGTCATCAAAAATCTCCCAAGAAACAAAAGCCCAGGGCCAGACGGCTTCCCAGGGGAATTCTATCAGACATTTCAAGAAGAATTAATACCTATTCTCCTGAAACTGTTCCAAAAAATAGAAATGGAAGGGAAACTTCCAAACTCATTTTATGAGGCCAGCATTACCTTGATCCCAAAACCAGACAAAGACCCCATCAAAAAAGAGAATTACAGACCAATATCCTTGATGAACATGGATGCAAAAATTCTCACCAAAATCCTAGCCAATAGGGTCCAACAGTACATTAAAAGAATTATTCACCATGACCAAGTGGGATTTATTCCTGGGCTGCAAGGCTGGTTCAACATCCGCAAATCAATCAACGTGATACAATACATTAACAAAAGAAAGAACAAGAATCATATGATCCTCTCAATAGATGCAGAAAAGGCATTTGACAAAGTACAGCATCCTTTCTTGATCAAAACTCTTCAGAGTATAGGGATAGAGGGTACATACCTCAATATCATAAAAGCCATCTATGAAAAACCTACAGCGAATATCATTCTCAATGGGGAAAGACTGAGAGCTTTTCCCCTAAGGTCAGGAACGCGGCAGGGATGTCCACTCTCACCACTGCTATTCAACATAGTATTAGAAGTCCTAGCCACAGCAATCAGACAACAAAAAGAAATCAAAGGCATCCAAATCGGCAAAGAGGAAGTCCAACTCTCACTCTTTGCAGATGATATGATACTGTATGTGGAAAACCCAAAAGACTCCACCCCAAAACTGCTAGAACTCATACAGGAATTCAGTAAAGTAGCAGGATATAAAATCAATGCACAGAAATCAGTGGCATTCCTATACACCAACAACAAGACAGAAGAGAGACAAATCAAGGAGTCGATCCCATTTACAACTGCACCCAAAACCACAGGATACCTAGGAATAAATTTAACCAAAGAGGCAAAGGATCTGTACTCAGAAAACTATAAAATACTCATGAAAGAAATTGAAGAAGACACAAAGAAATGGAAAAACGTTCCATGCTCATGGATTGGAAGAACAAACATTGTGAAGATGTCAATGCTACCTAGAGCAATCTACACATTCAATGCAATCCCCATCAAAATACCATCCACTTTTTTCAAAGAAATGGAACAAATAATCCTAAAATTTGTATGGAACCAGAAGAGACCCCGAATAGCCAGAGGAATATTGAAAAAGAAAAGCAAAGCTGGCGGCATCACAATTCCGGACTTCCAGCTCTATTACAAAGCTGTCATCATCAAGACAGTATGGTACTGGCACAAAAACAGACACATAGATCAATGGAACAGAATCAAGAGCCCAGAAATGGACCCTCAACTCTATGGTCAACTCATCTTTGACAAAACAGGAAAGAATGTCCAATGGAAAAAAGACAGTCACTTCAACAAATGGTGTTGGGAAAATTGGACAGCCACATGCAGAAGAATGAAACTGGACCTTTTCCTTACACCACACACAAAAATAGACTCCAAATGGTTGAAAGACCTAAATGTGAGACAGGAGTCCATCCAAATCCTAAAGGAGAACACAGGCAGCAACCTCTTCAACCTCAGCCGCAGCAACTTCTTCCTAGAAACATCGCCAAAAGCAAGGGAAGCAAGGGCAAAAATGAACTATTGGGATTTCATCAAGATAAAAAACTTTGGCACAGCAAAAGAAACAGTCCACAAAACCAAAAGACAACCGACAGAATGGGAGAAAATATTTGCAAATGACATATCAGATAAAGGGCTAGTATCCAAAATCTATAAAGAACTTATCAAACTCAACACCCAAAGAACAAATAATCCAATCAAGAAATGGGCAGAAGACATGAACAGACATTTTTCCAAAGAAGACATCCAAATGGCCAACAGGCACATGAAAAAGTGCTCAACATCGCTCGGCATCAGGGAAATCCAAATCAAAACCTCAATGAGATACCACCTCACACCCGTCAGAATGGCTAAAATTAACAAGTCAGGGAACGACAGATGTTGGCGGGGATGTGGAGAAAGGGGAACCCTCCTACACTGTTGGTGGGAATGCAAGCTGGTGCAACCACTCTGGAAAACAGTATGGAGGTTCCTCAAACAGTTGAAATTAGAGCTACCGTTCGATCCAGCAATTGCACTACTGGGTATTTACCACAAAGATACAAATGTAGGGATCCGAAGGGGTACGTGCACCCCAATGTTTATAGCAGCAATGTCCACAATAGCCAAACTGTGGAAAGAGCCAAGATGTCCATCGACAGATGAATGGCTAAAGAAGATGTGGTATATATACACAATGGAATATTATGCAGCCATCAAAAGGAATGAGATCTTGCCATTTGCAACGACGTGGATGGAACTGGAGGGTGTTATGCTGAGTGAAATAAGTCAATCAGAGAAAGACATGTATCATATGACCTCACTGATATGAGGAATTCTTAATCTCAGGAAACAAACTGAGGTTTGCTGAGTGGTGGGGGGTGGGAGGGATGGGGTGGCTGGGTGATAGACATTGGGGAGGGTATGTGCTACGGTGAGCGCTGTGAATTGTGCAAGACTGTTGAATCACAGATCTGTACTTCTG
>NW_027400273.1:0-5798 GCF_003265705.2 Callorhinus ursinus
AGGCCACTGGTCTTTCTAGACCCAAGTCCCTGGCAGACCTTGAGAAGTGACACTGAGGGGGACGGAGGCCAGGCCTGACCCAGGGCAGCCTCTCTCCTGTCTCACACCCCGAGGCAGAGGAAACAAGCCTGTGGTGACATCTCTGCAGCCTCTGAGGTCCACAGTGGACGTTTGCCGACCACAGCCGCCCCCCTGCACCTCCTGCAAGGTGCTGACCTGAGAAGCCCAGGCTGGTCTCCCAGCAGGGATAGGGGACCCTCAGGGACTGTGAGCCGGGAGAGGCTGGTGGAAACCGCCCTCCTTCCCTGGGGCATGAATGCTGTCCTCCTGGGGGGTCTGAGGGTCTGGCATCACAGGGACATTCCTCTTGCTCTTAACCTCCCATCAGTCGTTCCAACGCCATCTCCTCAGAACCTGGGGAAGCCCACGGGTGCAGAGAAGCTTCCTGCCCTGACCGGGTCCAGTGCCCCTGCAGGGTTCCCTCCAGCCCAGCTTCCTGGGGACCCCACCCAGCTGACCAGTCTGTCCCTCCTGCTGGGCTTCCTTTATCTCAGGTCTCCCTGGGGGGTCTGGGCTGGATAGTTCTCAGCATCTTCTGTGGGGCAGGAAGGACTGACCACTTCACCTGCACCAGCTTCTGCCCACCCCAGGGGCTCAGACCCCCACTACGCCCCACAGGGAAGAGGGTGGATCTACGGATCCCCATTCACAGCCCCCGAGAATGTGCCGGGGAACTTTGAGCTCCTCTATGGGGACACAGAGGGGAGGGGAGCCCCAGCAGGAGAGTTAACTGGGAAATAGCTCCCCATTCAGAGCAGTCCAGCCCCGACCCTCAGAGACCTGAGAGTGGACGCCCCACAGCCCCAGCCTGCCCACCTGTGTCTGCTCCCTGGGGTAAGACCCTTCCCTCCCGTTGTCCCCGTCACCTGTCTGCTGACCCCTCCAGAGACAGCTCACAGGGCCCCGGCAGCCTGCCCTGTCCTGCCCCAGACTGGCTCCTGCCCTCCCCCTTCTGATTGGAACCTGGGGTCCTGTGCTCAGGGGAGGCAGGCGGCCCCGCTTTCAGGCTGTTGCAGGTGCAGGGTGATCAGCTGAGGAGGGGGTGTTGTTGTCTCCCCCGTCCCAACCCTGCCCGTGAGGACAGTGTGGACTCACATACGTGCTGGGTAAGACCAGCAGCTTTCTGCTAAACTGGGTGTGGCAACCATCAGTGGTGTCCGTTCAGCAGTGTTTACTGAGCACAGGTGTCCCTCAGGCAGCCCCAGTGACCATCTGCTGCTGTCCCTGAGCCCTCGGTGGCTTCCCAGGCAACCGGACCTGCCCAGCACCTGCCCTGGGACAGACACTCCACCTGAGGGCCCCACCCAACTTCTGGGGAAGTCAGGGAGAACTGCTCTCTACGGATTCCCCAGTGGCCCTGGGCAGTCAGGTACACTGTCACCAGGTAAGGGCATAGCCTATCCCATCCTGGGCGGTGCCTCACGTCTTCAGGACCAGGCACAGCCCATCAGGCTTTGGGCCCAAATACACATCCGTTGCAGCCATCTTGCTGTCTGGTAGAAACACAGCACGCAGACACATTTTGCGACTCGGGTTCAGGTATTTGCCTTTAGACACAAGAAGAGAGTGAAACAAGCACTTGAACCTGAGCAGCATCTGTGCTCCCTTCAAAGACTCGGCCCTGGAGTAAGCTGGAGGTAGGCGCTGTGAGCTGTGGGTCCCCGAAGGTCCCTGGCCCATTGCTGGTCCCCATGGGGCAGATGCGGCCACCTGTGGCTCAGTTCACAGGACCCCCTGAGCCCTGGGCCGTGGAGCTGGGAAGGAGTCGTGAGACCAGCGCCCGGCGGCCAGGGCCACCTCCGCTCACCCCTGTCTGAGGGGAGCCTGATGTGTCCTCGGGCAGGACGCGGTTTTCACACAGCCTGGCCCCCAGCACCAGCCCACCACCTCATCAGCCAGGAAAGGAGGCTCTCCGGAAGCAGGAGGAAAGCTCGCTGGGGGTGGCGAGTCCGACTGCAGTGTGGCCGCATCCGCAGGGCTCCCAAGAGCAGTGAGACTCTTCTTTCCCACCTTGAATCTGAAGTCTCCCCTTTAATAAGCAGACGGGGGCTCCTTGCTCCTCGCTGGCCCTCCCCCTTGACCAGTCTGCAGGGCTCAGGTTGGGCGGTTCCCCCCGTCTCCCTCCCAGCAGCCTGGCCATGCTGAGGGCACACAGTGGGTCTGTCTCCGGGAACCCAGTGTGCTGGTGGCCGGGCTCTGGGGACAGACAGACGGAGATGCTGCTCCAGCTTCCACGGTGAAGCTGAGCACTTGTGGGCGGGTCCACCATGGCCTCATCTGCACACAGGAGAGGCTAGCGCTGCAGGTGCACTGGGAGGAGAGCATAAACGTGGTGCCAAAGCCCCCCCAGTCAGCACCCGCGGACACAGCACTGCTCCCCCTGCACCCTCGGGGACAGGGCTGAGCCAGAGCCGGACAACGTGGCCGTGAGGGGCTGCACTCAGCACTGCCCCCAGGGCTGCAAGGGTCCTGGTTTGAGGGGAGTGAGACTTTGGGAGGAGAGGAGGGAGCCCCTGTGTACACAGCCTTCCCCTGAACTCCAGAAGCGACTGTGGAATTGCCTGCTTGAGGGTCCCACGTAGAGGCCAGTGTGTGTCCAGCCTGACCTCAGTCCCAACCCCACCCCCACCCCCGGGGCTCCCCATCTCGGGAGGGCACCACCACTTTCCACGGTGACCGGGCCCATCCTGGGGGCCACCTCAGACCTCCCCTCCTCATGTACCCCACATCTGACCCATCAGCAGTCCTGTCGACTGCGAAGTATTTCACGAATCTCCCACATCCCACCCCCTCCACCGTATCTCCATCCTACCCGTGAAGAACCTGGAGCTCCTCTCGCTAAACTCTCCAGGGCAGTGAAGCCAGGAGGGGGCAGAGCCACCTTCGAAACCTAGCGCTTTGGCTCCAGATGCCCCACTTCTGAATCAAGGCCAAGCCACCAGCAGCCCCTCCACCGGGTCCTCTCCCAGGCTCCCCCCTCGCCGTGTGGCCCTGCACTGTGTCCCCCACACTCGACCACTGGGGCCTCTCCGCCGGCCTCACGCCCTGCCTCCGTGCCGCTCAGCATGCTCTGCTGACCCCCCATGTCCCCTAGGAAGATCCCGGGGCTCCCGGGGTTTTGGGCCGCCTCCCCAACCCCTCTTTCCGCTGCTCCCGTCTCTCCCCTGCAGCCTGAGCCCGAGGCAGCTTCTCCAGCACTGCAGGCAGCTCCCAGCTTGGGGCCTCGGCTCACGTCACCTCTGCCTGCGACGTCCTTCCACGCACCTCCACAGCTCCTGCTCGCTCCAACTCAGCCTCTGCCACCTCCCCAGGGAGACTCTTCTGGAACACCAGCTCCCCGGCCTGACTCTGCTTCCTGTGTTCCTCCCACTGGCCACCCCTGACCTCATATCTCCTCAGTCACTTGCTTATTTCCAGTGTCCCCCCCGCAAAAATATAAGTTCTTGAAGGCTGGGGATTAATTTTGTTCACTTGTGTACCCCCAGCACTGAGCACAATAGTAAGCACTCCATCAACAGGCTTGGAGGTGGGATCGCCTAGTGGTTAAAGCTCAGATTCTAGAGGCAGACCTTCTGTCTGGCCTCAAATCCCAGCTCTGCCCCTTACTGGCTTCATGATCTCAGAAATCCTAGCAAGAGGCACTTTGCTTTCATAATCTATAACATTGAGATATCCATAGTATCTATGGCATGAATGAGTAGTTATATGTTCACACCTTAGGAAGGTGACTAGCTTATAATAAATGCTAAATAGTTGAGCTATTAATAGAATTATAGATTATAAATACAATTGATTGAACCATAAACATGCCATATACATATTAGTTGGAGGGAGGAAGGTAAGGGAGAGCCATGGAAGAGAGGAAATTCCTCATCTTTCATGATGGAAAGGATGTGCTGCCTCAAATTGGTCTGAGAATAGTAATATAAGAACATTATTTTTACAAAAGAATATTTTTTAGAAACACAGAAGTAAATGCCATAAGAAATCATTAAGAATTGAAAGTGATTTTCCTTGCAGAGGACTGATGGCTCCATCTGGTCAAGAACCCTTGGGCTCAGGTTTCCTCACTGTGGACATTTCTGAGATCAGGATACATGTTTACATTGATGTTACTTAGTGGTACATAAAATACTGATGTATCTGCATGATCCATACACTGTAGCTTCAATAAAACACAGTAGCCACTGTGAACTGTGAGAAAATAGGACAGACTCCCCTGGAGCAAAGGGGCTGTGGGAAACACAGGTGGAAGGGAGACTTTTATTCTGGAAACTTTTGCTCCAATTTTCAATCATACATGTACAACATGAGCTTCGTCATCAGGAGCTCCCTGCCCGAGAGAACATAGAACAATTTATTTCCTCTGTGTCATTAATTTTTTAAACTTTAAGTTAACGAACTTCAGACTACTGTTTTTGAAGTAGACTCTATGCCCAATGTGGGGCTCAAATTCACCACCCCCAGAGCAAGAATCACATGCACTTCTGGCTGAGCCAGCCAGGAGCCCTGAGACTATCTTTTAAAAAAGGTATTACTTGTTGAGTACTTAATGCTAATCCCCGATGAATGGGGTTTTTCATTTAATCCTGTGAACAGCTTGATGAGCTCAGTCCCCTCACCATCCTCCCTGGGCCCAGCAGAAATCAGAGGCACAGAGAGGCTGGGTGACTTGCCCAGGGTCACACAGCCCTGAGGGGAACTCAGGCAGGAGCCATAGCTGTGAGCGCTCCAGGTGGGGACCAGGCGGGAAGTGCCCTTAGGGACCCCAGCACCCCCACCTTTCCTCTCGAAGTGTCTCCACCTGCCTAATGGGGTGACCATACACTGCCTAGAAAAGAAAGGCAGCCCAGAGAGGTGAGGAGGCAGGGAGGCACAGGGTGACAGAAACCACACTGGGGAGCGGGGTGTGCTGCTGACTTTTCTCAGTCCTTCCAGGCAGGCTCCACTTCCAGGGATCAAAACATTCCCTCAGGGCCATGTGAGTCCCCCAAATGACCTGCCACCCCAGGAAACCCTGGCCCATCTCCCATCCCCCCAGGCAATCTGCCTTCATGTCTCAGGGTGGGTCTCAAGGGGTGAGGCGGGGACCCCTGTCCTCCTGAGGCTTTCACCCCAAACATCTGGATCAAGAGCTTGGATCTCAGACTCAGGATCCTCAAGTGTTCCCCCATTCCCAACGGTAACCCACCCAACGCTGACCCGGCCCAAGCACAGTCGTGGAACGGCAGATCCCCCGCCCTAACCCGGAGTCTGCACCCCTCCTACATCAGGACCTCACCCCGGATTGCTCACCTGGGCTCCTACCTTCCAGGTTGGGCTCCTAATCCCTGACTCCTGGCTGCACATTTAGGTCTATACCGCCGGCCTTTGTCCACCTGCCAGCCCGTCCCAGTCTCTCTGGCGCTGACCACCCCGACCTGCCCCTGTGGGGGGTGTGGGAGCAAAGGGAGAGGCTCCGCGGCCCCGCCCCCCTTGGGCAGCGCCTGTGCCCCCCAAGCCTCCCTGAGCAGCCTCCCTCCAGGCCCTGAGCGCAGACACCAGCGCCACCTGGCGGCCGAGGACCGAACTGCCGCTAGAGACTTCCTGCAAAGAAGCCTTCCCACCTCAGCTCACTTGCACAGACAGGTCAGGAGCACCTACTGTGTGCAGCACGGGGCAAGCAGAGACAGGAAGCTAAGTCATTGTCTTAGCGGAGCCCACGGGCCAGCAGGAGGCAGAAGCACAGATCCTTTCAG
>NW_027400274.1:0-5795 GCF_003265705.2 Callorhinus ursinus
CTTTGCAATGACTCTTATTAATCACTTCCAAAATGAACCCAAGGACAGAGTCAAGGTCCCTGACCATCCCTCCCTGGTGATTACCAGGAAGGAAGGAGCATCCCCTAGAAGAGAGCCACCTGCACACACTTTGTCAGACACAGAGAAGACAGCACTGCCGTAGGAGCCAGAAGGCAGCTCTTGGGTCCCTGGGGACTCATGCCACGACTGGTTAGATACAAGTGTTGCCTATCTCAGTGTCACAAAGATTTTTCTATGGTTTCTATGTTCTTTTAACAGACTTTATTTTTTTAGAGCATATATTTTATCCTAGGAGTATTACAATGTAAGGTTTTACAGTTAGGTCTATGACCATTTTGAGTTAGTTTTTATACATAGTAAGATGTGTAGTTAAAGGTATATATGTGTATATATATATTTTGCATATGGATGCCCAATTGTTCCAACACCATTTGTTAAAAGACATCCTTTCTCCATTTAAGTGACTGTACTATTGTCAAATATTAGTTGGCCATATATGTGTGGGACTATTTCTAGACTATTCTGTTTCACTGATCTATGTATCTCTTCTTTTGATAATACCACACTCTTTTGATTACTATGACCATACAGTAAGATTTAAATCAGGTACCATGAATCCTCCAACTGTGTTCTTTTCAAAAACTGTTTTAGCTATTCTAATTCCTTTCCCTTCCTACATAAGTTTTATTTATCTTTTTTTTTTTAAGTTTTTAAGTAATCTCTACACCCAGCATGGGACTTGGACTTGCAACCCTGACATCAAGAGTCCTGAGCTCCACTGACTGAGCCAGCCAGGCACTCCTCTACATAAATATTAGAATCAGCTTGTCAATGTCTGTAAAATGCCTGCTGGAATTTGGGTTAGGACAGCATTGTATCCATAGATAATTTGGGGGGAATTAACTGCCTAATGATACTGAGTCTTATGATCCATGAACATGGTATACCTCTCCTTTAATTTACACCGTTGATTTCTTGCATCAGTATTTTATGGTGTGTAGCATAGAGATTGTGCACATATTTGTAAGGCTTATAACTAAGTATTTCATGTTTTTTGGTGCTACTGTAAATGGTACTTAGATATTTCAATTTCTGACTGTTCACAGGTAGTATATATAAAAACAATGGGGTTTTATATATTGACTTGTATGTGGAGACCTTGCTAAACACTAGTTTTAGTAACTGTCTTGTAGATCCTCTGGGATTTTCTATGCAGACAATCATGTCATCTACTAAAAAAAAAAAAAAAAGATTTCATTTTCCCTTTGTGGTCTGGATACCTTTTCATTTTCTGGCTCTGCCCTTGACCTCCTATACAACCCTGAACAGAGTGGTGAGAGCAGACATCCTTGCTTTGTTGAAGGGGATACTTTCCCAACATCCCCAGTTGGAGTGGCAGTGTCTCTGTCCTTGTTGGAATACAGTCACTTCCCAGAAGACACTCAGCCTGGGAAGCAGCTAGGAGCATGCAAAAGTAAGGCTGAACAAGAGGCAGGGAGATGCTCTGGATAAGCTGCTCTGGTTGCACAAGAGAATGGCCTGCAGCAGCTGTGGTATCATCCAGAGGCCCTGAGAGCCCTGCTCTGCTGAGAAGGCCTCAGGGCTACGCAAGCCCTACAGGCCTTATATAGGCCTAGTCATTCTGACAAAGCCTGGAAAGAGAGGTAAGGCAATACCGGTAGACTCCTAAGAGATGGAACGAGAAAGACAGGTGATTTGGCTTATGAAAGCCAGACTTTGACTCCTGTGGAAGGTAAGAGAGCTGGAGGTTCAGAGTGATGTGGCCAGGACACAGGAGACCTGGTAAGCACCCAATCAGGGCTTGTCAGAATCCCACAGGAATGCATCTTGTACAAGCAGATACAATCTACTCTGTGAGATAGGGAGGCCCAAGTGTACCCTCACGGAGCTCCACTCTCCCTGTTAGGCTCCTCTGTACTCTCCACAGCCGATTGCATGTCTGGGGCATGTGCCAAAGTGTCTGATTTGGCCAAACCTCAGACACCCTCTGACACTGCTTTGCCCTCTCCCCTAGAAGCCCTTCTTGGCATGCGGGGACACTGACAACTCTCTACTTAACAAGAGCTCTAGATGTCGCAGCCCTCACACACCAGATCCAGCTCCTGTCCCACCAGCGCTAGGCAAAGCAGTTTCTCCTCCACAGGGGCCCTGGAGGATGGAGATGGCCACCGTGCCCTGCCCAACCTTCTGTTCTACGAGGTCCAAGAGCTTACGGACTTCCACAAGGCCCTGTCCATGTCGCTCTCACGCTGCCAAGATAAAAAACAAATTCATGCTTTTGATTTACATTTCTCTTGAGATCATGAATTCACAGAAATGCCAAGTGCAGTGATGTGGAGAATAATCCAGCATGCTGTATGGAGTGTGATGCCCACTAATGGGTTGCTACCTGCTGCTCTTTTTTTTTTTTTTTTGAAAGGAAAGGAAGAGGGCTCTCTAGAGACCACATGCCTGCATAGGGTCTAACCTCAAACACCACCTGGTAAAAAAGATCTTCTTTCTCAAAACTGGAAAAGGTGCAGTAATGCCTATGATGGGAAATGGGCTAAGGATACTGGGAGAGGTCTGGCCTAAGGGGGCTGGGAATTCGGGGCCCGTGGCCTACCGCCCCCTACATTAATTCTGAGAGCACTGGCACACAGTGATGATGTCCAGGATGTGCCAGTGACTTCAGGGGGGCATGGCAGTAGCCCTGTTGGAACCCTGGTGGGTCCATCGGTGTGGTTGACACGCGCAGAGGCTCCCAAGAGGGTCTCTCGGCCTTGGTCCCACCCCTTGATGTCCTGGCACTGCCCAACCGCCAGAGTACCCCAGCAGCTGGGGGCTCGGCCTGCAGTGTGGGCTGCAGCCAGTGGCTCCTGCCCAGGACCGACGGGCAAGGCAGAGAGGCCGCAGGATCAGGCGCACCACCGCCTATGGCTCCCTGCAGTTCTCAGAGCGCTGGCACGGTGATGACCTCTGGCAGCGCGACAGTGACGTCAGAGGTTCACAGCCGCGGTGGGGGCAGCAGGCTGCACGCAGGGGCGCCAGGAAGCGGTGGCAGGCGGCGGCAGGCAGCTGCGACCACAGGTGGCGTGGCAGGCAGCATGGGCAGGCAGGCTGTGGCAGCCAGGGGACCGTGGCAGGTGGCATGGGGTTAGGCAGTGGTGGTGGGCGGCTGCGGGCAGGCAGGTGGGAGCAGGCGGCCGTGGCAGAGGCAACAGGAAGCGGCAGCGGTGGCGGCAGGCAGCGAGCTACAGGCGGCCGTACGTGGCGGCAGGCAGGCTAACGAGGCAGGCGGCGGCGGTAGGCAGGCGAGGGTGGTGGGGGCGGGCAGGCGGTGGCAGGCAGCGGCGGCAGGCAGCAGAAGGAGGTAGCAGGTGGCGGCGACAGGAAGTGGCGGCAGGGTGGCCCGGGCAAGCGGCAGGCAGGAGGCAGCAGGGATCCGCGGCAGTGGCAGGAAGTGGCGGTAGACAGCGGCAGGCAGCGGTAAGTGGCAGCAGTAAGCGGTCAGCAGGCGGCACCGGTGGTGCAGGCAGGCTGCGGCAGGCGTAGGGGGACAGGACGGCAGCGGCAGGTGGCGGCAGCGGCAGGCAGGAGCAGCAGACAGGCTGCCGCGGTAGGAGGTAGCAGGCGTCGGCCGCAGGAAGCGGCGGCAGGCAGCGGTAAGCAGTGGCTGGCGGGCCGCGGCAGGCAGGCGGCAGACAGTTTCAGGCAGCGGCGGCAGTGGGGGGTAGGCAGCAGCGGCCGGGGGCGACAGGCGGTGGTGGCTGGAAGGGGCGGCAGGCAGGCGGCGGGGGCAGGTGGTGGCGGCAGGCCGGCCCCGGCTAAGGGAAGGCATGCGGCAGCTGGAAGCCATGGCAGCGGCGTCAGGAGGCGGCGGTAGACAGCCGCAAGCAGTGGTAACTGCGGCAGTAAGCGGATCCTGGTGGCGGGGGCAGGGTGCAGGCGGCGGCAGGAATTGTTGGCAGACAGAGGCAGGCAGCGGTAATGGAGGCAGTAAGCGGTGGCAGGCGGCGGTGGCAGCGGGGGTTAGGCAGTGGCGGCAGCACGCAGGCGGTGGCAGTACCAAGTGGCAGGCGGCATCAGTGGGCGGTGGCAGGCGGCGGCGGGCCGCAGCGGAGGCGGCAGCGGTGACAGCACCAGTGGGTGGTGTCTGTGGCTGCAGCGGCTGCAGGGGCGGCAAGGGCTCCAGGGTGGCCAGCGTTGGGCAGCCCCGAGTCATTGGACGGCGGTGTGTGGCAGCCTCAGCAGCAGGCGCCATTGGCTTCACCGAGTCACCCGGGGCGGAAGCGGCCCCTGCGGTAGGGGCGGGTCAGCAGTAGCCGAGTCAGCTGCGGTAGCGTGAGTCAGCGGGCAGAGGGGCAACGAAGCATCAGTGGCCTCATTGGCAGCGACAGTAGTGGTGGAGTGGGCGGGGTCATTTGGAGTCAGTGTTGGGCAGCATCGGTTGCAGACGGCGCCAGCGGTAGGTGCTGGGTTAGTGGGCATCAGTGTGTGGCAGCAGGTGTCAGAGGGAGGCGGTGGAGGCGGGGGCGGCAGCTGCTGGTGGGGGCAGCGGGCCCGGCGGGGGTAGGGGCAGCGTCAGCGCCTGGTATCCAGCGCCAGCAGGGAGCCAGCGGCAGAGGGTGGCAGTTTGAGGCAGCGGTGTGGGCGCTCGGCATCCGGCGGCAGCGGCGATGGGGGGGTGTGGGGAGAGTCGGTGGCAGCACCTCGTTGGAACCCTAGCATGCTGTGGGTCCGAGGAAAAGGTGCCCCTCAGCCTGGTATTTGCGGGGGATGGAAGGGACAGCCCAGGACCCGGAGGCCGAGCCTAAGGCCGACTGCCAAGTCCTGCTTCCTCCCATTGGGGAGGCCAGGTGAGTTCGGCCTCCGCCCTGGGCCTGAGCCTCAGTCTCTCCATCTGTAAATTGGGCAGAACAGCAAAACGTTAGGCTTATGGTGTAGTGTAATGTACGTATCGGGCTGCTTCTAGACTGGTTGGTAGTGCAGGCTGTCATTCGCTTACTGCACTTCCAGCTGCGTGACCGTGGGCAAGGTGTGTCATCGCCATGCCTCCGAAGTCTCATCTGAGAGATGGACCTGGAGATAGTCCCTATATAGGCTTGCTTTGGGGATTTAGTGAATTCGTAAATGGAACCCGTTTCCAGTGTCAGTGTAAAGCCCGGTTCCTGGCATGGGATAAGCGCAGTACCAGCGTTTGGGATTAGTATTATACAAGTATTGGTTATTGTTATCGCTAGTGCTGGGGAAGAACACCAACGTGAATGTCATCCTCATGATTATCATCATGAGTTAATTGAGCAGCTGCTCTGTGCCTGCCACTGGCATAAGCATTCTCCACCCTTAATCAGTTTGAACATCTCAGTGGGCTAGGATTCTGATAGGGCTCTGAGGCTTGGAGACACAGATAATGTTTGGAACCAGATTTCAAGCCCTTGTCTTTGCAGCTACAAAACCTGTGCTGCCCAGCTCTCCATGATTGGGGCGTATCCGAAACCCTCATGCCTCCATGCTTGGCTCTGCCCCTTACAGCCTAGAACAGGTCCTACATAGACGAATAAGTGTTCCCTATTTCTGTTACCGTCGTTGTCTTCATTCACTTGCAGTGCTCTACGTGCGCAGAAGTAACAGCAGTGGTTAGTGATTCAGATCAACAGCTGAAGGACCATTCCAGCTGACAGAAACGAGACCAATTTTCTGTGCTCCTCTCCCCCTAGAATGACAGTGAAGAGACAGTGATGACTGAGAGGTTGCCAGTGACTGAAAGAAGT
>NW_027400275.1:0-922 GCF_003265705.2 Callorhinus ursinus
AGACGAAATCTAGGTCTCCTACTCCTCCGCCATCTTGCTCCGCCCCCGTCCATCAGTTGTTTTGACGGCAGAGGAAACCCACATCCTTCCTGGGGATTGCACGGTGGGAAAAGGAAGATGAGAGGTTCTTACTGTAGCCTCACTCTCCGGCCCCAAAGTCAGAAACTCCATACAGCCTGAGTGCTTTCCAATGGCTGGTCTCTTGCTGGTACTGAGGGCCCCCTGACTTGGAGACCTAGTGTTCAGAAGCAGTAGACAAGGGGCTGAGGACATGTTCCCTGGAGATACCACTGTTTTTAAGTGGTAGAAGAAAGAAGTTTGAAGAATATTTGAGGAGGTTGTTCGGGGAGGTTCGAGGAGAACCTGATTACCGTGCACATTGGCAGGGACTGGAGAGAATCAAACTGATGTGTCCAGGGTCATGATTTCTTCCACTCATGACTCTGACTGGGCTGGTTTGGGTCCCCATCTTCCTGATGTCATCCTTCAAAGATAACAACTTTCTCACGCAGCCAAACCATCAGTGACCATACGTAGACTCTGTCTAGAAAGTTGCCTGGTGTTCGGAGCTTACAGGGAGATTCACCCATTGTGGGATGGGAAGTATCTGATGCCCACACCAATCCCCCGTTCCCCTCTCTGTTGCAGACACCCATCAGTGCCCCCCCCGCCGCCCCCCGAGCCCTGAAATGTCCTTAGAATTCTGCTCAGTCCGGGGCTCATGCAGCCTCTACCCATCAATCCAAGTTGATGATGAGATGAAATCTTTTTACCATTTGTAATTGGATGAGGTCCCCAGATTTTGTAGGTAGGGAAACTGAAGCTCCAAGAAGTGAAATGACTTTCCTGATGTCACTCACAGGCCAGGTTGGGAGTAAGCCCCCACCAATCTCCTATGTAGGGCTGGGGCAGGGCAGAAGGA
>NW_027400275.1:932-5792 GCF_003265705.2 Callorhinus ursinus
CCTAGCCAGATCCTCAGCCCCCAAGACTCGAGTCTGTCCTCTGCTGAGAAGGTCCTCGAGGAGTTAGAAAATATGTTCCCAAGACTGGGATCTCAGGAGTTCTGGGATGGATATCCAAGGCCAACAGGCAATTCTACACGCCTGTGGGACCCTTGGGACACTGCATCTCTGCTGCCCAAGTGACAGCAGAGTAAGTTGAGGCTTTTGTGCTATGGCCCTCCGGACGTGGGGGTGGGTATCTCTTCCTAATCCCAAGTGCCCAGGGTGGTGGTGGATAACGGAACCCAGACCCTGTCTTTTCACCGTGCCTTGGCAAACCCCTGGGTCCCTTGGGGAAACCTGACCATGAAGCGAACTGTCGACCCGTCCCTATGGGGCCTGGTTCCGTGTCCTGCAGCCCCACAGTGAGGAGAGGTGAGGACAGGCAGTAGCGGCGTGAGGGCAGAGTGGACTCTCCCCGGGGGCCATGAAACCCTGGTCAGTGCAGACCCTGTTGTGTGCTGGCCCCGCGGGCACCGAGATTCTAGCTCCTGGTCTGGCTCCGGGAGTGAGACCCGAGTGTGGCTCCTGCTAGCTCAGATGTGTCACTCTCTCCTGTAGCTACAGCCTGTCCATGCACCTGAACTCCCCCTCCTAGTCCGCCAGCTCACCTTCACGGTCAAGAACAGGCCATCATAAGGTCACGGGCCAGTGCATGGCTGCTCAGGCGGGCGAGGGCTCACTTTCAACTGAGGGAGACTATGGCTGGTCTACCAGGGGCTCTGGAGGGCTGCCTTTCCAGCTCCTCTGCTGACCAGCACTGGGACTGGAGCCATTTTACATCCCCTCGCTGGGCGTCCCTCTCCTCCTCTGTGCAATGGGTTGATGCTGAATGATCCGTCCCATGGCGGTAACATGTGGAGTGCTGGTGATTGACGTAAGCCTGGCACGGAGCCTGGATTGCAGAGTGCACAGCGGGATGGTGAGCTGTGTGTGCAGTGAGCACTCCTTCCCCGGAAACGAATTTAGTTTTTCATGCAGCCGCGAGGCCCCTAGCTGGGAGCCGAGGAGCAGTGGTCGACCACACTCCTGACACCAGGGCCCTGCGTGTGGCTCTTCCTTTGCACTAGGACACGGTGGGGACTGCGGGACATTGGGCCAGCTCCTCTCTGTGAGGGAAGGAGACAAAAGAAGGCTTTCCTTGGGGACCCCCAAGGCCCCATAAGAGGGGAGGAGGCTTCCCCCAAAACAGTACATTGAAATTCTGCTTCTGTTAGAACCTGAGTCTTGGCCTTTGGTTATTTCACTTGCTGGGGTGACGAGATACACTTGTTCTCCAAGGCTCCTCCTCAGATGAAGAGCTCTTGCAGGTCCCGGGTATCCTGGAGCTGGGGAGGGGAGAGGGGACAGTCTCCTCCCCGGCTCCTGTAGGAGAGCTGTCCTCCCAAACAAGGATGGTTTCGGGTCGTGGTCCTGGGTTAGGGTTGGAGATAGCCTGTCACCACTCCTGACTTTGGGGCAGAGAGGGTCTTTTTTAGACAGCAACAGCCAGCGAAGACAGGGGCTTCCGAAAGAACACACTCCTGGACCCGGTCCCGCCCCAGGACGGTGGCTGCCTTCCCCAGCTCCAGAGGAAGATGGATATCCTCTGCTTCTTTGGGCTTTGGTTCTCTGACCCACGAGCAAGCACGGAAAGGAGTGTAGCCCTCCTCTAGAAGTGCACCAGCTCTGAGGGTCAACTCACTGGGCACACACGAAGACGGACAACGTGCTAAGTAAGTGCCGGAGTTCATCCTGTTCAAATGGCCTGCGGGTCGGTGGGGCTTGCTGCTTCTGGACCCTCCAGTGGGTCGGCTTTCCTAGGATGGAAAAGCTCCTGGAGTCGCCTCTCTGTCCTTTGCGCTCCGTTCCTGCTGGTTTCAGGACCAAGGGACTCCAACTGAGCATTGTGCCCTATGTCCTCCGGGCGATGGTGGTAATGGTCCTTTATGATTGTCTGGGAGGTTCCTTCTGGTTTCTGCTCCCCTAGGCACAGGTGCGGTAGCGAGAAGCCCCGTAGCCATCCCCCAATTTCATCTTTGTGCCCCATGTTCCCCAGGGATGGTGATAATGTTCCGTTCGGATTGTCTGGGAGGGCCCTCCAGGTTCCCGCTAACCCAAGGCACAGGTGTGGTGGCCAGAAGCCCCAGAGCAGTCCTCCAACGTCAGTACTGTGCCCCATGTCCTCAGGGATGGTGCTAATGTTCCATCAGGTTCATCTGGGAGGGTCCTCCCGGTTCCCGCTTCCCCAGGCACAGGTGTGGTGGCAGGAAGCCCCAGAGTCCTCCCCCAAATTCAGCATTGTACCCCCAGGGTTCCTGGTGCTGGTCATGGGCTCTCAAGATGGTACAGGTGGATCCTCCAGGTGGGGCCTGGAGGCTGGAGCAAACCAGATCGCACTCAAGTTGCATGAGGAACAGATGAGTTGACTTGTTCATTTGGAAGAGTAATTTCACTTTTCCAAAAAGGTCAAAGTCATTGGCCTACTTTAGAATGAAGATAATGACTACTTAAAAACAAGTGTGTCTTTCCCCTTCTCCCAGAAATGGAAGCAGGTGTGTAGGCCATAGGTCAGAGGACCTATTTACCCCACCTGACAACACTTATCTGCTCCGGATCTAGGAGACTAAAGGTTTTGAACATCAGCCTGGGAGTCAGTGATGCAGCATTTCACAGGATGTCAGGGTTCTGAGAAAGCAGCAGTTCCATTTGGCACAGTGCCATCTTCCTGTCAGGACTGGCGGTCAAATTCCTCATGAACCCCAAACTTCCGGGGAATTGCTCTTTTCTCTAGTTGACCCAGGTTAAGGGTAGATTTAGGGTATGGGTTAGGGCATGGGTTAGGGTACGGGACAGGTTTAGTGTACGGGAGAGTGTTAGGGTTCGGGTTAGGGTAGGGGTTAGGGATAGGGTACGTGTTAGGGCACGATTTATGGTACAGGTTAGGGTTTAGGTTTAGGGTACAATTTATGGTACGGTTTAGTGTTAGGGTACGCTTTAGGGTTAGGGTTCAGTTTAGGGGTAGGTTTAGGGGTTAGTGTTAGGGTAGGTGTTAGGGTTAGGGTACGGGTTAGTTTTAGGGTCCAGGTTAATAGTAGTGTTAGGGACCTCTACACATGTTCCGTGCCTGCTATCACAGGAGGCTGGTGCAAACCTGGCAATGCAAGAATGAGCCAGGGGCTGCGCTTTGCATGGAACACAGCTCAGAGGGGCTTGAATCTGCTCTGGGGACCAGGCAAACCCACCCCATTCCCGCCTGTGTCCCAGCCCCCGTGGGAAGCTAGTCATGAACTGATTCTGACCTTGTCCTCTCGCAACACAGACTTCCAGGGGCTCCCATTACGGTTAGGCTCAGGTCCATGGTCCCCGTCTGTGCCCATGTGCTGGGCAGTCCCCACCGTGGCTCCTGGCAGCCCTGAGTCCTGGTCACACATCCCTGTGGAATTCCCTCCCCTCCAGGGTGGATGGCCAATGTGACGGCGCTCTCAGGAATAGAATGACACAAAATGGCGGGATGTCATTTCTAAGGTGATGGAGTCGGTGACTTCTACTGGTTCACTCTGTCCTGTGTTCATTCTCTGTCTCCTTCTCTGTCTCTGTGGCTGTGTCTCTCACAGGAGCAGATCTGTGGGTTCCATGGGCGATGTGAGAACCCTCAGAAGCCTCCCTTGTTCCCGTTTGCTTCTGGTCCTGGGGTTCCATTCCTTCCTAAGGCCTCCTGAAACAGACCGGAGATGTGGTTCTGGATCCTCTTCCACATGGGGACCCTGAGGCTGCAACAAGGAGGGCCCTGACATTGGTCTCCAGACTGGTGGCCATGTGCTCTGCCACGTTCTGCGTAGCCATATCCTCAGCCCCCAAAGCCCCGAGTCTGTCCTCTGCTGAAAAGCACCTCGAGGGGATAGAAACCATGTTCCCAAGACTGGGATCTCAGGGGTTCCGGGATGGACATCCAAGGCCAACAGGCAATTCTACAAGACTGTCGGGCCCATGGGACCCTGCACCTCTGCAGCCCAAGTGACAGCCGAGTAAGTGGAGGCCTTTTGTGCTATAGCCCTCCGGACTTGGGGGTGGGTATCTCTTCCTACTGCCAAGTGCCCAGGGTGGTGGTGGATAACGGAACCCAGACCCTGTCTTTTCCCCGTGCCCTGGCAACCCCCTGGGTCCCTTGGGGAACCCTGACCATCAAGCGGACTGTCGCACCGTCCCGATGGGGTCTGGTTCCGGGTCCTGCAGCCCCACAGTGAGGAGAGGTGAGGCCAGGCAGTAGCGGGGAGAGGGCAGAGTGGACTCTCCCTGGGGGCCATGGATCCCTGCTCAATTCAGACCCTGTTGTGTAATGGCCCTCGGGCACCGAGATTCCAGCTCCTGGTCTGGCTCCGGGAGGGATACAAGACTGTGGCTCCTGCTACCTCAGATGTGTCACTCTCTCCTGGAGCTACAGCCTGTCCATGCAGCTGAACTCCCCCTCTTATTCGGCCAGCTCACCTTCACGGTCAAGAACAGGCCATCAAGAATGTCAGGGGCCAGTGCGTGGCTGCTCAGGCAGGCGAGGGCTCAATTTCAACTGAGGGAGACTCTGGCTTGTGTAGCAGGGGCTCTGGAGGGCTGCCTTTCCATCTCCTCTGCTGACCAGCTTTGGGACTGGAGCCATTTTACCTCCCCTCGCTGGGCGTCGCTCTCCTCCTCTGTGCGATGGGTTGATGCTGAATGATCCCTCCCATGGCGGGCACATGTGGAGTGCTGGTGATTGACGTAAGCCTGGCACGGAGCTTGGATTGCAGAGTGCACAGGGGGATGGTGAGCGGTGTGGGCAGTGAGCACTCCTTCCCCGGAAAGCAA
>NW_027400276.1:0-5792 GCF_003265705.2 Callorhinus ursinus
AGAGAGATCAATAGCCCAAGAATATCAATGAAAGAATGCCACCCAAGAAAAGGGGCAAAGGAGGGGTGCCTGGCTGGCTTAGTCAGAGGCACAAGTGATTCTTCACCTCAGGGTGATGAGTTCAAACCCCACATTGAGCAGAGAGGTTACGGAAATAAATGCAACTTAAGAAAAAAAAAAGAAGAAGAGAAATAAAGGAGGTAATTTCATCCCCTATCAGACTTCATAAAAATGAATTGATCAAATAATGATGGAGGAGGTACAGGACAAACAAGTTTTCTATGCTTGACTTTACAAATGCCCACTTTTGCTATTTTGTGTAGGTTGCTTTTGTGAAGTATTGGTTGATCGCTTTGCTCACTTTCTCATGGGTCTATCATATGTACTATATTTGGCTACAGAAATATATAACTATTTTTGTCTTTTGGAAGTTTATTTTGTTCTCTGATTATTTTTGCTGGGTTTCGGGGGATAGATTCAGGGGTAGAAAGTTGCCCAAACCAAAGAAGGTTATTTTTCCTACCAGGCTCTCAGGAACCTCCTGAGCTTACACAGCAGAAAATGGCCATCCCAATATGGAGCCCCAGGTTTTTTTATCCATGGGAGACATAAGAATTGGCATTTTTGTGAGCCATTTCTGAATTTTGTAGGGGGAAGATCACTTACCTGGCCTACCTGGGTTGGATCCATTCCTAGCATAACCAGGATGGTGGGGCTGAGAAAGACAGGGGAATAACACAACCCAGGAGGCCATGGTGACTGTAGAGTGTGAGCAGTCCCCACAACGGGGTGCCAGGACTCATAAATCCCAAGGTGACACAACACAGGGGACTGAACTCGATCAACAGAGGCCACTAAGCAGATCTGGTTCAATTCCTTTGCAACATGATGAATGCTGTGGGAGAGGCAGTGTGACAAGGAAGTCCCTGTGCCTTGAGGGTTCAGAGGTAGCAGAGAGGCCACTTCCCTCCTCAGCATGTCTGACAGCCTGTCTCCTCAATCTCCCTCCTGTTCATTCCCCTTGCAGCACTGGCTTTGCTTCTTTGACTTGAACCTTGGAAACAAGTACCTTCCTCGGGGCCTTTGCTCTGGCCGTTCCCTCTGCTGGGCACACCCTTCCCTAAAAATCTTACATCTAGTCCTCTGTCTTACTTGAGTTCTGTGTTCCAATGTTGCCTTCTTTGCAGAATTGGCCTAAACACTGGTGAAAATAGAATGACCTATTTACTCTATCCTTCTAACCACCTGTCACCATCTGAAATGATACATATTTTGAAGATTTCATTTATTTATTTGACAGAGAGAGAGAGCGAGCAGAGGGAGAGGGAGAGGGAAAGAGAGAGAATCCCAAGCAGACTCCATGCTCAGCATAACAGGGTGCAGAGCTTGATTCCACAACCCTGAGATGATGACCTGAGCCAAAACCGAGTCAGACACAAGACCAACTGAACCACCCAAATGTTCCCATCTGAAATGATACTCAATTTTATTATTTTATTATTAGCTCCATCATTGAATTTTAGGGACATTTGTTCTTTAACATCCTATACTCCTTGCCTAAACAATGCCTAAAACATGGTCAGCACTTCATTTATATCCTTTAAAATTGGAGGGCTATCTCATTAACTGTGGAATACATGACCCATTAGGGGGAAAAAGTATTAGAGGAAAAATTGAATAACTAAGATGACATGGGGATCCCCTACAGGAGACCATACCCATAAACAAAATATTAAAATAAATTTCTGGACTGCAAAATATAAAATGTACCATTTCAAATCTGTGAGTAATGCACGATGGTATGAAAATCAGTCATGCCAGTTCCCTCTTTCCTGGAAGTCACCTCCACTACATGGAACCAGGCAATGATACACAAATTTCAGAATTTCTTCTTCTGGGATTTTCAGAGAGAACAGAACTGCAACCCCTCGTATTTGGGTTTTTTTCTCTCCATGTACCTGATCACTGTGTTTGGGAACCTGCTCATCATCCTGACCATTGGTTCTGACTCCGCCCTCCACACCCCCATGTACTTCTTCCTCGCCAACCTGTCCTTTGTAGACATCTGCTTCACTTCTACCACCATCCCCAAGATGCTGTGGAACATCCAGACTCAGAGCAAAGCGATCACCTATGCAGGCTGCATCACACAGATGTACTTTTTCACACTCTTTGCTGTGTTGGATGTCTTTCTCCTGAGTGTGATGGCCTATGACCAGTTTGTGGCCATCTGTCATCTCCTGGACTACACAGTCATCATGAACCCCCAGCTCTGTGGACTGCTGGTTTTGGTGTCCTGGATCATGTCTATCCTGAATTCCTTGTTACAAAGTTTAATGATGCTGCGGCTGTACTTTTGCACACACTTCCAAATCCCCCACTTTTTTTGTGAACTCAGTGAGATGGTCCAACTTGCCTGTTCTGACACCTTTCTTAATAATGTGGTGATGTATTTTGCAGCTGTCCTGCTGGGTATGGCGCTTTTGCTGGGATCCTTCACTCTTACTCTAAGATTGTTTCCTCCATACATGGAATCTCATCAGCTCAGGGCAAGTATAAAACATTCTCCACCTGTGCGTCTCACCTCTCCATTGTCTCCTTATTTTATTGTACAATCCTAGGAGTGTACCTTAGCTCTGCTGCTCCCCAGAGCTCCCACTCAAGTGCAGTAGCCTCGGTGATGTACACGGTGGTCACGCGCATGCTGAACCCCTCCATCTACAGCCTGGGGAACAAAGACATAAAACGGGCTCTGAAAAGAATCGTTGGGGTTCCAGTAATTTAAGGGTCAGTGGTCTTGGGGTTGAAGAAGTGCCCATGATTGCAGGGCTCACAGCCTCAGAGGCAGAAACTGCTATTCTTCTATCAGACTGAGGAAGTAAAATCTGCTCCTTCTATTTATTTCCTAGAATTTTCATTTGTTTGAATTCAACGTCTCCATACATTTAAGTACTTACTTTATTAAGCTTCTGCTCTGTTTGATATATAAACAGTTTCCCCTTTCTCCATTTTCATATGTTCTTAATGTTTTCCTCAACCTTGGATCACAAATGCCTAGAAATCTCTGTGTCTTACATGGGGCAAGTTGGATTTCTTAAAAATAATTTCGTTTCAAAGAACTTACATCCTGCTAAGTAAATTTTCCCTAGGTTTCCTAAAATAATAATCATGGGTTGTATATTCTTGTGGAAAAAGAACTATACTTGGTCACTAAGACCTTTACATAATTTTATGGTAGACAAAAATATAACACTGAAGTTTCTACCTAGAGTCTGCAAATCTTTTTACGTCACACCTTCACTCATCTTCCTGATAATGTGGTCTATAATCTTGTTCTGTTTAAGTCTCAGGCTCCTGCCAGGGATGCTCAGGCTAGGAAAGCCCGGGCACTCCCCTGCACCCCTGTGTTTGTGGACATTCCCACAGATGCTTCCCGGACCAGAGCCTCTGCACCAGCCCGTGTGTTCTTCTTGTGATTGCAAGACATGCCTCAGCAACACCCATCAGAGAACTCTAACAAAACCAGGTTCATTCCTCACAGGTCCTGGAGGGCACCTGGGATGCCCAAAGGCCATTTGGAGAGGTCTCAGAGGGGGAGAGAGGCATTGAGCGAGCGAGAGAGAGAATGATCTGTCTTCAGTGGGGTCCATGGGGGGGATGGTTAGGGGCTTGTGGGCTCATTTTTTTTGTTGGTGAATTTAAAACACGGGTGGAGTTGGAGGATGGGCAAACTCGGTGGAGGAGAGTGGAAATGGAGATATGCGATGAATAAAGTCGTGGGAATGGGAAGGCACAGCATATGAATACAGTCAATGATATTATAATAGTGATGTAAGGGGACAGAGGACAGCTACACTTGGGGTGAACACAGCAAAACTTACAGAGACAGTGAATCACTATGTTGTACATCTGAATCTGATGTAACATTGTGTGTCTATATACTCAAATAAAAAATCAAAGAGAATATAATAAAATATTTTCCTACAATGTTTAAAAATAACAACAAAACCATGCAAAGAGCACACTACTAGAATTTGGCACAGAAAGGGAAAAGCAGGCTCACTCCTGATAGTTATCTAGATTACCAGGGCTTTCTAAATCGGTACTTTGTGGGTGGGGTGGCCTGGGTGATTATTTAGTAATTGTGTCATACATACAACTGGCCATAGGTTAATTTGAATGGCTGTCTTTGAAATGGATGCTTCAGAAATCAAAAGCTTAATGTCAGGCCCTTACTCTACAAATGTGCTCCTGTGTTTCCTGACTGGTCTCCTGGTTTTATTCTGTGATTCAGCTCAGTGTCCGGAAAGCCCACCATAGCCCCTGGCCAGCACTGATTAGCATGTATATCTCTCCCAGTGGAATCCACATGGAAAGACAAATTTGAATAAATAGATTGATCTAATATATTCTTAGCATCAGAGACGACCATAAATATGAGGAAGCAAAATTTCATTACACTCATTTTCTTACTGTGCAAAGTATTTCTTTTTCATGCCGTGAATGTGTTTATGGAAATATTGAGCATTGGTGTCCACAACTGAGGGGGTTTATTCCTTGAGGTGAAGGGTCAGTTAGTGTCATATATGTTTATTACTGAATTATCTTGCTTCTAATTGAAAACTTCCAATGCTACCTGCTAATATGACTCTTCCTATTGTCACACGAATGAGTCCCCTTTCCAAATATTTGTCACAAATGCCAAGGGATGGCGAATGAACACTATCAGCATCATCCATTTCATACCTCCTTCCTGCTCAGAAATCTCTTCCCCCTGCATGATCAGAGGACGCTTCACAAGAGAGCTGGATGTCCTGCCAGTCGTGTGGTTCAGGGTCGCCAGTTCTGTACAAACGTGTATGTCCTTCAAACTCTCCCAGTGACTCAGAAGGAAGCCCACATATAGTCACTTGTTCACAAAGTCATCGATAACAACCTTGAATAATAGAATGATCATGACTGTTCTCCTCATTTATCAGATCATGTGCCACAAATAAATAGCAGCACATGTTCTAATTGCTTCATGTCTGTTCACTTGGATTACTGTGTCAGTCAGCTCTTGCTGTATAACAGGCTGTTCTTGTCAAGTGGAATATCATAATACCTTTATAATCAACTGGAATTATATGTTGGGGAGTGTTTCTGCTCTCTCTGCTGGGTCCTCATGAGTCTAGAGTCAGGTGTGAATCTCTACATATTTTTTTTCTAAGTGTGAACCATGGTGTTGTGTATGGTTGGAGTGCTCTTCAGACTCAGCCACCTTATGGGCTCTTATTATTACATTTCCATATGTAGGTTAATCTTCTATTTATAGAGAAAAATTGGTTTATCTGTGAAGTACTTAAATTTAATTCCATTGTTCGTATATCCATATTAACGCTTGGCTTTCTTCCCCATTTGAAGGGCTATCTCCCACCCCTCTTAAGTGAGAATCAGCTACATGTGCTCTAGATCCTACCCGTAGCCATGCACCATTAGATTTTTTTTTCTACTGAATAAGTCACTGGAGTATAATTATACACAATAATCTGTATACGTAAAGGGTACACTTTGTGAATTAAAGGAGCTACACAAAAATGAAGAGTATATAGTGCAAGTTTCTATTTGTATATAATTTAAGACTGTCACATAAGTTTTAACTGCTTTGTTAGGTAATTTTTTTTTTTTAAGTAGGCTCCACACCCAGCATAGAGCCCAATGTGGGGCTTGAACTCACAATAATGACATCACTATCTGAGCTGAGACCAAGAGTTAGATACTTAACTGACTGAGCCATCCAGATGCCCCACTGC
>NW_027400277.1:0-5791 GCF_003265705.2 Callorhinus ursinus
TAACACTCAGTTTGTTTCCTGAGATTAAGAATTCCTCATATCAGTGAAGTCATATGATACATGTCTTTCTCTGATTGACTTATTTCACTCAGCATAACACCCTCCACTTTCATCCACGTTGTTGCAAATGGCAAGCTCTCATTCCTTTTGATGGCTGCATAATATTCCATTGTGTATATATACCACCTCTTCTTTATCCATTCATCTGTCGATGGGCATCTTGGCTCTTTCCACAGTTTGGCTATTGTGGACATTGCTGCTATAAACATTGGGGTACACGTACCCCTTCGGGTCCCTACATTTGTATCTTTGTGGTAAATACCCAGTAGTGCAATTGCTGGATCGAACAGTAGCTCTAATTTCAACTGTTTGAGGAACCTCCATACTGTTTTCCAGAGGGGTTGCACCAGCTTGCATTCCCACCAACAGTGTAGGAGGGTTCCCCTTTCTCCACATCCCCGCCAACATCTGTCGTTCCCTGACTTGTTAATTTTAGCCATTCTGACGGGTGTGAGGTGGTATCTCATGGAGGTTTTGATTTGGATTTCCCTGATGCCGAGCGATGTTGAGCACTTTTTCATGTGCCTGTTGGCCATTTGGATGTCTTCTTTGGAGAAATGTCTGTTCATGTCTTCTGCCCATTTCTTGATTGGATTATTTGTTCTTTGGGCGTTGAGTTTGAAAAGTTCTTTATAGATTTTGGATACTAGCCCTTTATCTGATATGTCATTTGCAAATATTTTCTCCCATTCTGTCGGTTGTCTACCCCAGTTTTTTTAATCCATCGACCGTCAATGAACCCTTAGGTTTATTCCATATCTTGGCTATTGTAAACAATGTGGCGATAAACAGGGGTGCAGACATCTCTTTAGGATAGTGATTTCATTTCCTTTGGATAAATATTCCAAAGTGGAATTGCTAGATCATATGGTAGTTCTATTTTTTAAATTTTTTGAGGAACCTCCACACTGTTCTCCATAGTGGCAGCACCATTTTACATTCTCACCCACAGTCTCACAGTGTGTTCTTCACATCCTTGCCAACATTTGCTATCTCTTGTCTTTTTGACGGTAACCATTCTGACAGGTGTGAGGTGACATCTCATTGTGGCTTTGAGTTCCATTTCCCTAACAACGAGTGATGTTGAACATCTTCTTTTGTGTCTGTTGGACATTTGAGTATCTTTTTTTTTTTTGGAAAAAATGTCTATTTAGGTCCTTTGCCTATTTTTAATTAGATTATTTGGGTTTTCATTTATTTTTTATTTAGTTGTATGAGTTCCTTATCTATTTTGGATATTAACCCCTTATCAGATATGTGGTTTTCAAGGATTTTCTCCCTTAACCTGGATTATTGTAGTAGCCTCCCACTTCCCCATGTTCCTCCTGGCTTCTGTCCCTGTCTCCACCATCTATTCTCCACCCAGCAACCAGAAGGATCCTTTTATTTATTTTATTTAAAGATTTATTTATTTATCTATTTGGCGGGGCAGAGGGGAGGGAAGAGGCAGAGGGAGAGAATCTCAGGCAGACTCCCCACTGAGCACAGAGCCCACTGGGGGCTCGATCCCACGACCCATGAGACCATGAGCTGAGCTGAAACCAAGAGTCAGATGCTCAACTGACTGAGCCACCCAGGCGCCTCTAGAAAGATCCTTTTAAAACGAGATTCAAATCATGTCATTTCTTCACTCAATATTCTCCAATGGTTTTCTATCTCATATGGATGCTGAGGTGCCGTATCTGTTACGAGATTTCTTGTATACCTGCTTACCTCTTCCATTCTGTTACCTCTACCTCTTAGCCAAGTTCCTACTGCATTGTTTCCAGAGATGCCTGTGTCTTTTCTCACTTTCAGAGCTGAAAACTCTGCAGGCTCACCGCCCTTTCGGACTCAGTTCCACACCTTCTAATCTCTATCCCGCCCAATCTGGCTCTGAGTCCTTCTTCTGGTCCAGGAGCTTTAAGGCACTTCTGCCCAAACCCTGCATGCAAGGTAGTAATTTTTCCCCATGGACACTTGTGAGTGTAGTGTAGACTGTCATGTATGTTCACATGAAATTCGTCTTTCCGTCTTTGTTAGTAATGGAAAAGGAAGGCAGGATGGTGAGTGTCGAGCCCTCTCAGTCAGATGGGGCTCAGATTGAGTCCTGACACTTCCTAGCTGCATCACCTTGGGCTGGCAACTTCTTCTCTGTGGGACTCAGTTTACTCACCTGTCAAATGGGAACAGGGATGCTCCTTCTTTCCCAGAATCGTGGAGGAATCAAATGAGATTTGAGCATAAAGGAGATGGTTTTTTAATCAAATCCTGGCTCTGTGTGAGGATTTTTAAAAATCCCACTCACTGTGTGACCTTAGGCAAGTGTCTTTACGTTTCTGACCCTCTGTTTGTTGAGTTATAAAATGGGAATAAGCGTGAGTACCTTATAAGGCTATTGTTAAGGATTACAGGAAATCATGCATATCGAATGCTTGGCTAAGAGCTTGGTACCTAGCAAGTACTCAATTATTATCATTATTATTTTTTATAAAGCTTTGGGTTCAGAAGCCATGGTGGGATAACAGTCACCAAGAATGGGGGGCAAATCCCCGAATATCAGAGTGCCCGAATGAAACATTAATGGCATCAGTGATAAAATCTTAACCTGGAGATGTTACATTTCTGGGGCTTAGAATCTTCTGTTCTTCTCTGGGCATTTTACTTCTCGAATAGCACTTCAGAAGCAAGCCAAACTTCTTCAGCTGTAAAGAAGGCAACTGCCGGAGAGCCTAGGGTAAAATATGAAAGCCTTTCTCTTCACACTTATCCTGCCAGCAGTCTTAAAGGGGGCAACACACTGTCCTTCTATCTTCATCCGCAGATGAATGTAAAGCATGCTGTTTGGGGCATGATGGATGGGGCAAGCTGCTGAACACATCAGCTCCTCTCCAGAAGGTTGAGGCCCCCTCGGTGAAGGTAAATACATCACCAAGAAGCCTGCAGAAAGGTCTAGATTTCAGCCTGGAGCGGGGAGGAGAAAGAGGCTGAGCCTTTTCAATAATTAATTCCATTTAATCTTTTAAAAATTTTATTGTTCAACATACTGTACATACAAAACAGTAAAGATCTATACAGACAGTTAAAGAATAATAATAGCATGAATACCGGTGTATTCATGTCTTGGCTCGTGGAACAGAACATTATTAATAATTTAGAAGCTCCTTACAAAGACCACTGCTCTAAATTTCATTTTAATCATTTCTTTGCTTTGCTTTATAGCTTTGCCATCATGCGCATGTTTCTAAATAATGATAATAATACGGTGGTAATAACAACAACAAAGGCAAAAATAACAGTAAGAGCTAAAACATTTCCAGATGTTTGCTCTGTGCCAGACACTCTTCTTTTCTTATATATATAATTTTTTTGATTATGTTATGTTAGTCACCATACAGCACATCTCTTCTAAGGCTCTACACATATTCATTCTTTTAATCTTCACCAGAACTCTTTGAGGTAGGGGCTGTTGCAGTCTTCAAGAGTCCACAGAGAGGTTAGGTAACTCACAAAGGTCACACAGCTTGGGGAAAGGGACACCCGCTCACAAACCCATTGTTGGCTCCAGAGTCCATGACTATGCTATCTGTCTCTCAATAGGGCATTTAGTTTTGCTTGTTTTTGAACTTTCTATACAAGATCTCATATGCTATGGATTTGTATGGGATTGAGTTCTTTGGCTTAATAAGAACTTTCTGAGATTCATCAGCATGAATGCATGTAGCTTCATAGCTGCCTCTAGCTTCATGCATTCATTTTCACAGCTGCGTAGTATTTCAACATATCCATTCTGTTGATGGAGACTTGGGTTGTGTCCAGTTTCTCCCTTAATCTCTATGGAAATATGACCACATAGAATAAGATCCTCTTGGTTTTATAGACCAGGGAACTGAAGCTTGACGAAGAAAAGAGGCTTTCCCTGGATAGAGCTGGCAGGTGTAGAGAAAGACTTCAAACCTGGAACCGTCTGCCTCCCAACCTCTAGCCCTTCCTGCCATTCTGAGCTTAGACTTCCATTGCTGAGCACAGACTGTTAAATTTGAATCTGTGGTGTTATGTTTAGCTCCCCCTCCCCGGAGGAATAAGCTTTAAAGTCTCCATTGTCTTCCTTCTGGGAGAAGCCATATTCATCCTTTACATACAATGTGAATGGCAAGTCCTGAGTTGAGTTTTGTGGATAGAAAGATGAATAAGGCACAGTTGGCCTTGGGATTTCTCTGATTGCAGAGAGAGAAGACAGACATTCCTAATAGTAGTTAACATGTACCTTAGGTCTTACAGGAGAGAGAAGTACAAAGGGATCTGGAAGGGCAAAGGTGAAAGTGAAATCAGGGAAGACTGCCTGGGGAAGAAACATTTAAGGCAGCCCTTGAAGACCGAATAAGAGTTATTCTGTTGGGTGAAGCAGGGCACTTCTGCTGGGGGAACAGCACAGGTCAAGACTTTGATGAAATAGGAAAGTCATGGCATATTCAGAGAGCAGGGAGAAATTTGGGTCAGCTGTGGGAGAAAAGGGGACACAAAAGCTTGATGGTGAGTGGTTTTGGATGTCAAGCTAAGATGTTTGGACGTGGCCTTATGAGTAATGGGGGTTGTTGTCACTGAGGTTTCAAGGCACAGGCATGGCACAAAGGGACCGCTCTTTCAGAATAATCTTCTTGTGTCCAGTGTGGGGCTCCCTTTTGGAGGATAGTCACAAAGTTTCCCTTTTGAGAGAATGGAAGTCAGGGACCCCATTCTCAGAAGAGTTAAGGATCTAGACGGGAACTCATAATTCAGATTCATATCTTATTCTCTCCCTCCCAGTAATACTTACCTTCCAAGTGTTTAGTTCCTACTCTGTTAGCTGTATGAGTTGGGGGAAATGGTACCAATTCTCTGTGTTGTGGCTTCCTGTCTATAAAATGAGCATAATAAAATCTCATAATAATATCAGGGAGTTTTAGGACAATTAAAGGAAATCATACATGTAAAGTAGTTACAACAGTGCCAGGTACCCAGTTTTATTGAAAGTTTAATGTGATTATGCTCCTCCTCGTCTTCCTCATCTTCCTCCTCCTCCTCCTCACTCCTTTCAGGAGACTTTGAAATACATTTAATGATACTGAATCTTTTTAATAGCTCTGTCGAGTGGGTAGCATAAGTATTTTCCTCCATAAACAGATTAGAGATCTAATAGTTTGAGAGAGTTGACTAGTATCACTGGAATCAATAATGGGCTTGCAATTTCCATCTGTGCCTTTTTATGGATCTCCAGCCATGACCTCTTACACCCACTCTCAGTCTGGGACACTGCTCCATGCCCTACCTAGAATGTGGCAATCCTTAGAAATGACCACATATTTGAACTCAACAACAGCTCATTCAGCACCTTGGACGGAGGCATAAATTCTTTTTTTTAAATTTTTTATTGTTATGTTAATCACCATACATTACATCATTAGTTCTTGATGTAGTGTTCCATGATTCATTGTTTGTGCATAACACCCAGTGCTCCACGCAGAATGTGTCCTCTTTAAAACCCATCATCAGGCTAACCCATCCCCCCACCCTCCTCCCCTCTAGAACCCTCAGTTTGTTTTTCAGAGTCCATCGACTCTCACGGTTCGTCTCCCCCTCTGACTTACTCCCCTTCATTCTTCCCCTCCTGCTATCTTCTTCTTTTTTCTTTTTTCTTAACATATGTTGCATTATTTGTTTCAGAAGTACAGATCTGTGATTCAACAGTCTTGCACAATTCACAGCGCTCACC
>NW_027400278.1:0-5790 GCF_003265705.2 Callorhinus ursinus
TGTGCTTTGTCTCCCTCTTTGGTTTTGATTTGTTTCATTTTTTCCTCTCTTCCCTATGATCCTCTGCCTTGTTTCTTAAATTCCACACATCAGGGAGATCATAGGATAATTGCCTTTCTCTGACTGACTTATTTCACTTAACATAATACACTCTAGTTCAATCCATGTCATTGCAAATAGCAAGATATCATTTTTTGTTGGCTGCATAATATTACATTGTGCATATATGCCACCTCTTCTTTATCCATTCATCTGTCACTGGACATCTGGGCTCTTTCCATAGTTTGGCTATTGTGGACATTGCTGCTATGAACATTGGGTGCAGGTGCCCCTCTGGATCACTATATTTGTATCTTTGGGGTAAATTATCCAGTAGTGCAATTGCTGGGTCATAAGGTAGCTCAATTTTCAACGTTTTGAGGAACCTCCATACTGTTTCCCAGAGTGGCTGTACCAGCTTGCATTCCCACCAATATTATAGGAGGGTTCCCCTTTCTCCATATCCTCACCAACATTTGTTATTTCCTGTCTTGTTAATTGTAGCCATTGTAACTGGCATGAGATGGTATCACATTGTGGTTTTGATTCATATTTCCCTGACACAAGATGTGATGTTGAAAACTTTTTCATGTGTCTGTTGGCAATTTGAATGTCTTCCTTGGAGAAATGTTTGTTCATGTCTTCTGCCCATTTCTTGGTTGGATTATTTGTTCTTTGGGTGTTGAGTTTGATAAGTTCTTTATAGATTTTAGAGACTAACCCTTTATCTGATATGTCATTTGCAAATACCTTCTCCCATTCTCTCCATTGTCTTTTGGTTTTGTTGACTGTTTCCTTTGCTGTGCAAAAGCTTTTCATCTTGATGCAGTTCCAATAGTTCATTTTTGCTTTTGCTTCCCTTGCCTTTGGAGACATTTCTAGCAAGGAGTTGCTGCTGCCGAGCTCACAGAGTTGTTGCTTGTGTTCTCTTCTACGATTTTGATGGATTCCTGTCTCACATTGGGGTTTTTCATCCAATTTGAGTTTATCCTTGTGTATGGTATAAGAGAATGGTTCAGTTTCATTCTTCTGCATGTGGCTGTCCAATTTTCCCAACACCATTTGTTGAAGAGACTGTCTTTTTTCCATTGGATATTCCTTCCTGCTTTGTAAAAGATTAGTTGACCATAGAGTTGAGGGTCCATTTCTGGGCTCTGTATTCTGTTCCATTGATATAAGTGTCTGTTTCTATGCCACTACCATACTGTCTTTATGATTACAGCTTTGTAATAGAGCTGGAAGTCCAGAATTGTATGCCACCAGCTTTCGTTTTCGTTTTCAACATTCCTTTGGTTATTCAGGGTCTTTTCTGGTTCCATACAAATTTTAGGATTATTTGTTCCAGTTCTATGAAAAATATTGATAGTATTTTGAAAGGGATTGCATTGAATGTGTAGATTGCTCTAGGTAGCATAGACATTTTAATATTTATTCTTCCAATCCATGAGCATGGAACGTTTTTCCATCTCTTTGTGTCTTCTTCAATTTCTTTCATGAGTGTTCTATAGTTTTTAGAGTACCGAACCTTTACCTATTTGGTTAGGTATTCCTAGGCATCTTTTGGTTTTGGGTGCAATAGTAAATGGCAGTAACTCCATCATCTCTCTTTCTTCTGTCTCACTGATGGTATAGAAATGCAACTGATTTCTGTGCACTGATTTTGTATCCTGTCAATTTACTGAATTCCTATATGAGTTCTAGCAATTTTGGGGCAGAGTCTTTTGGGTTATCCATACACAGTATCATGTAATCTGCAAGAATGAGAGTTTGACTTCTTTGCTGATTCCAATGCCTTTTATTTCTTTTCTTTTCTCTCTCTCTCTCTTTTTTTATCTGATTGTTGAGGCTAGGACTTCTAGTAATATGTTAAACAGCTGTGGTGATAGTGGACATCCCTCCTGTATTCCCGACCTTAGGAGAACAGCTCTCAGGTTTCCCCATCGAGAATGATACTCACTATGAGTTTTCATAGATGACTTTTATGATATTGAGATATGTTCCCTCTATCCCTCCACTGTAAAGAGTTTTAATCAAGAAAGGATGCTTCACTTTGTCAAATGCTTCTTCTGCATCTATTGAGAGGGTCATATGGCTCTTGTCCTTTCTTTTATTTATGTAGTGTATCACTTTGAATGATTTGTGTGTGCTGAACCAACCTTGCAGCCCAGGAATAAATCTCAGTTGGTTAGGGTGAATAATCCTTTTAATGTACTGTTGGATCCTATTGACTAGTATTTTGGTGAGAATTTTGGCATCCATGTTCATCAGGGACATTGGTCTGTAATTCTCCTTTTTGATGGGGTCTTTTTCTGGTTTTGGAATCAAGGTAATGCTGGCCTCATAATAAAAGTTTGGAAGTTTCCCCTCCATTTCTATTTTTCAAAACAGCTTCAGAAGAATAGGTATTAATTCTTCTTTAAATGTTTGGTAGAATTCCCCTGGGAAGCCACCTGGCTGTGGACTTTGGTTTTTTGTGAGGTTTTTTATTACTCCTTCAATTTCCTTGCTGGTTGCGGGTGTGTTCAGGTTTTCTATTTCTTCCTGGTTCAGTTTTGGTAGTTGATAAATCTCTAGGAATGCATCCATTTCTTCCAGATTGCCTAATTTGTTGGCATATAGATGCTCATAATATGTTCTTATAATTGTTTTAGTTTCTACATTGCTAGTTGTGATCTCTCCTCTTTCATTCATGATTTTATTTATTTGGGTCCTTTCTCTTTTCTTCTGGATAAGTCTGGCCAGGGGTTTATCAGTCTTATTCATTCATTCAAAGAACCAGCTCCTACTTTCATTGATCTGTTCTACCATTCTTTGGGGTTCTATTTCATTGATTTCTGCCCTATTCTTTATTATTTCTCTTCTCCTCCTGTGTTTAGGCTTTATTTGCTGTTCTTTCTCCAGCTCCTTTAGCTGTAGGGATAGGTTGTGTCTTTGAGAACTTTCTTGTTTCTTGAGAAAGGCTTGTATTGCTATACACTTCCCTCTTAGGCCGCCTTTGCTGAATCCCAAGATTTTGAACAGTTGTGTTTTCATTTTCATTTGTTTCTGTGAATTTTTAAGGTTCCTCTTTAATTTCCTGGTTGACCGATTCATTCTTTAGTAGGACGCTCTTCAGCCTCCAGGTATTTGAGTTCTTTCCAACTTTCCTCTTGTGATTGAGTTCCAGTTTCAAAGCATTGTGGTCTGAAAATATGCAGGGAACAATTCCAGTCTTTTGGTACCGGTTGAGGCCTGATTTGTGACCCAGGATGTGATCTGTTCTAGAGAATGTTCCGTTTGCACTCGAAAAGAACATGTATTCTGTTGCTTTAGGATGGAATGCTGTGAATATGTCTCTGAAGTCCATCTGGTCCAGTGTGTCATTCAAAGTCCTTGTTTCCTTGTTAATCTTCTGCTTAGATAATCTGTCCATTGCAGTGAGTGGGTTGTTAAAGTCCCCCATTATTATTGTATTATTATCGACGTGTTTCTTTGATTTTGTTATTAATTGCCTTATATAATTGGCTGTTCCCCTGGTAGGGGCATAAATATTTACAATTGTTAGAACTTCTTGTTGGATAGACCCTTTAAGTAGGATATAGTGTCCTTCCTCATCTCTTATTACAGTCTTTGGTTTAAAATCTAATTTGTCTTATCTAAGGATTGCCATTCCAGCTTTCTTTTGATGTCCATTAGCATGATAAATGGTTTTCCATCCCCTCACTTTAAATCTGGAGCTGTCTTTGGATCTAAAATGAGTCTCTTGCAGACAGCATGTGGATAGGTCCTGCTTTTTTATCCAGTCTGATAGCCTGTGTCTTTTGATTGGAGCATTTAGCCCACTGACAGTCAGAGTAACTACTGAATGTTATGAATTTAGTGCCATTGTATTACCTGTAAAGTCACTGTTTCTGTAGATTGTCTCTGTTCCTTTCTGGTCTATGTTACTTTGGGGCTCACTGTTTGCTTAGAGGATCCCCTTTAATACTTCTTGTAGGGCTTGTTTGGTTATCACATTTTCTTTAATTTCTGTTTTTCCTAGAAGCTTTTTATCTCTCCTTCTATTTTGAATGACATTCTAACTGTATATAGTATTCTTGGCTGCATATTTTTCTCATTTAGCACCCTGAGTATATCATGCCAGTCCTTTCTGGTGGGCCAGGACTCTGTGGATAAGTCTGCTGCCAGTCTAATGTTTCTACCCTTTTAGGTTACAGACCTCTTCTCCTGAGCTGCTTTCAGGATTTTCCCCTTGTCTCTGAGATTTGAAAGTTTCACTATTAGATGTCGAGGTATTGACCTATTTTCTTGATTTTGAGGGGGGTTCTCTGTGCCCCCTGGATTTTGATGCCTGTTTCCTTCCTCAGATTAGAGAAGTTCTCTTCCTTCTCCCTCCCTTTCCTCTTCTTCTGAGATCCCAATTGTTCTAATATTGTTTACTTTATTATATCACTTATGTCAGATTCTCACCTCGTCATCCAGTAGTTGTTTATCTCTTTCTCTCAACTTGATATTCTCCATCGTTTTGTCTTCTATATCAGGAATTCTCTCTTCAGCCTCATTTGTCCCAGCAGTCAGAGCCTCCTTTTTGATTGCATCTCACTAGTAGCCTTTTTTTATTTGACTTGGTTAGATTTCAGTTCTTTTATTTCTCCAGAAAGGGATTCTCTAGTGTCTTCTATGCTATTTTCAAGCCCAGCTAGTGTCTTTATAATCCTTATTCTGAACTCTAGTTCTGACATCTTACTTATGTCCATACTGATTACATCCCTGGCACTCAGTACTGCCTCTTGTTCTCTTTTTTGAAGTGAGTTTTTCCATCTTGTCATTCTGTCCAGAGAAGAAAGATGAACAGGAGAACAAAATACCAAAATGGCAACAACGACCCCTGAGAAATATACACTAAACAAATCAGAAGAGACCCAAAACTGGGAGAGAAAAAAAAGGAAAGAAAGAAAAAAGGGGGAGGGAAGAGTATATAATCAGAGGTGAGAAGAATGAAGACATACACTGGATTCTATGTATATTTTGGTCTGCTTTTTGGACAACTAGATCCCTAAATTTTAAAGAAAGAAAAACATATATGTACAAAAGTATAATTAAATACAATGAAAGCATAAATTGTAACTGTAAAAATGGAACTTAAAAGACAAGAAAAGACAAAAGAGGGGGAAGAAACCAAAAACAACAACAACAAAGGAAGGGATATAAGCAGACAGGTGAACAGAACAGAGGAATACACTATCTTCTGAGTGTATTTTGGTCATTTTGTTGGAAGAAACTACATCTCAAAATTGTAAACAAAAAAACCTTATATATACAAAACTAAAATTAAATACATTGAAAGGATAAATATAACTGTAAACATGAAAATTTAAAAAAGACATTAACAAAACAAAACAAAAGGAAGAAGGAAAAAACAACAACAAAAAAGAGAATATGGTCAGACAGGTGACTAAGAACACAGCCCTACACTAGATTTTGGGTGTATTTTGGTCTGTTCAAAGAAAGTATATCCCAAAATTGTAAAGTAAGAAAAACTTATAAACATACACAAATAAGGTTAAATGCAATGAAGGGATAGAAGGTAACTGTAAAAATGAAAATTAAAAAAGATTTTAAAAAAGGAGTTGATAAAATAAGAAATTCATTGAAAAAAGTAAAGGAAAATTTTTTTTTTAATTTCAGTTGAAATTATGGGGTAAATCATGGGGGAAGAGCCATGAATTCTGTGTACTGTTTCCCCTAGTGCTGGAGTTTTGCAGTTCTCAT
>NW_027400279.1:0-5790 GCF_003265705.2 Callorhinus ursinus
TGTGCTTTGTCTCCCTCTTTGGTTTTGATTTGTTTCATTTTTTCCTCTCTTCCCTATGATCCTCTGCCTTGTTTCTTAAATTCCACACATCAGGGAGATCATAGGATAATTGCCTTTCTCTGACTGACTTATTTCACTTAACATAATACACTCTAGTTCAATCCATGTCATTGCAAATAGCAAGATATCATTTTTTGTTGGCTGCATAATATTACATTGTGCATATATGCCACCTCTTCTTTATCCATTCATCTGTCACTGGACATCTGGGCTCTTTCCATAGTTTGGCTATTGTGGACATTGCTGCTATGAACATTGGGTGCAGGTGCCCCTCTGGATCACTATATTTGTATCTTTGGGGTAAATTATCCAGTAGTGCAATTGCTGGGTCATAAGGTAGCTCAATTTTCAACGTTTTGAGGAACCTCCATACTGTTTCCCAGAGTGGCTGTACCAGCTTGCATTCCCACCAATATTATAGGAGGGTTCCCCTTTCTCCATATCCTCACCAACATTTGTTATTTCCTGTCTTGTTAATTGTAGCCATTGTAACTGGCATGAGATGGTATCACATTGTGGTTTTGATTCATATTTCCCTGACACAAGATGTGATGTTGA
Organism: Callorhinus ursinus; assembly: GCF_003265705.2. NCBI lineage: Eukaryota > Metazoa > Chordata > Mammalia > Carnivora > Otariidae > Callorhinus > Callorhinus ursinus. The sequence continues at coordinate 619 of NW_027400279.1, forward strand.
AAACTTTTTCATGTGTCTGTTGGCAATTTGAATGTCTTCCTTGGAGAAATGTTTGTTCATGTCTTCTGCCCATTTCTTGGTTGGATTATTTGTTCTTTGGGTGTTGAGTTTGATAAGTTCTTTATAGATTTTAGAGACTAACCCTTTATCTGATATGTCATTTGCAAATACCTTCTCCCATTCTCTCCATTGTCTTTTGGTTTTGTTGACTGTTTCCTTTGCTGTGCAAAAGCTTTTCATCTTGATGCAGTTCCAATAGTTCATTTTTGCTTTTGCTTCCCTTGCCTTTGGAGACATTTCTAGCAAGGAGTTGCTGCTGCCGAGCTCACAGAGTTGTTGCTTGTGTTCTCTTCTACGATTTTGATGGATTCCTGTCTCACATTGGGGTTTTTCATCCAATTTGAGTTTATCCTTGTGTATGGTATAAGAGAATGGTTCAGTTTCATTCTTCTGCATGTGGCTGTCCAATTTTCCCAACACCATTTGTTGAAGAGACTGTCTTTTTTCCATTGGATATTCCTTCCTGCTTTGTAAAAGATTAGTTGACCATAGAGTTGAGGGTCCATTTCTGGGCTCTGTATTCTGTTCCATTGATATAAGTGTCTGTTTCTATGCCACTACCATACTGTCTTTATGATTACAGCTTTGTAATAGAGCTGGAAGTCCAGAATTGTATGCCACCAGCTTTCGTTTTCGTTTTCAACATTCCTTTGGTTATTCAGGGTCTTTTCTGGTTCCATACAAATTTTAGGATTATTTGTTCCAGTTCTATGAAAAATATTGATAGTATTTTGAAAGGGATTGCATTGAATGTGTAGATTGCTCTAGGTAGCATAGACATTTTAATATTTATTCTTCCAATCCATGAGCATGGAACGTTTTTCCATCTCTTTGTGTCTTCTTCAATTTCTTTCATGAGTGTTCTATAGTTTTTAGAGTACCGAACCTTTACCTATTTGGTTAGGTATTCCTAGGCATCTTTTGGTTTTGGGTGCAATAGTAAATGGCAGTAACTCCATCATCTCTCTTTCTTCTGTCTCACTGATGGTATAGAAATGCAACTGATTTCTGTGCACTGATTTTGTATCCTGTCAATTTACTGAATTCCTATATGAGTTCTAGCAATTTTGGGGCAGAGTCTTTTGGGTTATCCATACACAGTATCATGTAATCTGCAAGAATGAGAGTTTGACTTCTTTGCTGATTCCAATGCCTTTTATTTCTTTTCTTTTCTCTCTCTCTCTCTTTTTTTATCTGATTGTTGAGGCTAGGACTTCTAGTAATATGTTAAACAGCTGTGGTGATAGTGGACATCCCTCCTGTATTCCCGACCTTAGGAGAACAGCTCTCAGGTTTCCCCATCGAGAATGATACTCACTATGAGTTTTCATAGATGACTTTTATGATATTGAGATATGTTCCCTCTATCCCTCCACTGTAAAGAGTTTTAATCAAGAAAGGATGCTTCACTTTGTCAAATGCTTCTTCTGCATCTATTGAGAGGGTCATATGGCTCTTGTCCTTTCTTTTATTTATGTAGTGTATCACTTTGAATGATTTGTGTGTGCTGAACCAACCTTGCAGCCCAGGAATAAATCTCAGTTGGTTAGGGTGAATAATCCTTTTAATGTACTGTTGGATCCTATTGACTAGTATTTTGGTGAGAATTTTGGCATCCATGTTCATCAGGGACATTGGTCTGTAATTCTCCTTTTTGATGGGGTCTTTTTCTGGTTTTGGAATCAAGGTAATGCTGGCCTCATAATAAAAGTTTGGAAGTTTCCCCTCCATTTCTATTTTTCAAAACAGCTTCAGAAGAATAGGTATTAATTCTTCTTTAAATGTTTGGTAGAATTCCCCTGGGAAGCCACCTGGCTGTGGACTTTGGTTTTTTGTGAGGTTTTTTATTACTCCTTCAATTTCCTTGCTGGTTGCGGGTGTGTTCAGGTTTTCTATTTCTTCCTGGTTCAGTTTTGGTAGTTGATAAATCTCTAGGAATGCATCCATTTCTTCCAGATTGCCTAATTTGTTGGCATATAGATGCTCATAATATGTTCTTATAATTGTTTTAGTTTCTACATTGCTAGTTGTGATCTCTCCTCTTTCATTCATGATTTTATTTATTTGGGTCCTTTCTCTTTTCTTCTGGATAAGTCTGGCCAGGGGTTTATCAGTCTTATTCATTCATTCAAAGAACCAGCTCCTACTTTCATTGATCTGTTCTACCATTCTTTGGGGTTCTATTTCATTGATTTCTGCCCTATTCTTTATTATTTCTCTTCTCCTCCTGTGTTTAGGCTTTATTTGCTGTTCTTTCTCCAGCTCCTTTAGCTGTAGGGATAGGTTGTGTCTTTGAGAACTTTCTTGTTTCTTGAGAAAGGCTTGTATTGCTATACACTTCCCTCTTAGGCCGCCTTTGCTGAATCCCAAGATTTTGAACAGTTGTGTTTTCATTTTCATTTGTTTCTGTGAATTTTTAAGGTTCCTCTTTAATTTCCTGGTTGACCGATTCATTCTTTAGTAGGACGCTCTTCAGCCTCCAGGTATTTGAGTTCTTTCCAACTTTCCTCTTGTGATTGAGTTCCAGTTTCAAAGCATTGTGGTCTGAAAATATGCAGGGAACAATTCCAGTCTTTTGGTACCGGTTGAGGCCTGATTTGTGACCCAGGATGTGATCTGTTCTAGAGAATGTTCCGTTTGCACTCGAAAAGAACATGTATTCTGTTGCTTTAGGATGGAATGCTGTGAATATGTCTCTGAAGTCCATCTGGTCCAGTGTGTCATTCAAAGTCCTTGTTTCCTTGTTAATCTTCTGCTTAGATAATCTGTCCATTGCAGTGAGTGGGTTGTTAAAGTCCCCCATTATTATTGTATTATTATCGACGTGTTTCTTTGATTTTGTTATTAATTGCCTTATATAATTGGCTGTTCCCCTGGTAGGGGCATAAATATTTACAATTGTTAGAACTTCTTGTTGGATAGACCCTTTAAGTAGGATATAGTGTCCTTCCTCATCTCTTATTACAGTCTTTGGTTTAAAATCTAATTTGTCTTATCTAAGGATTGCCATTCCAGCTTTCTTTTGATGTCCATTAGCATGATAAATGGTTTTCCATCCCCTCACTTTAAATCTGGAGCTGTCTTTGGATCTAAAATGAGTCTCTTGCAGACAGCATGTGGATAGGTCCTGCTTTTTTATCCAGTCTGATAGCCTGTGTCTTTTGATTGGAGCATTTAGCCCACTGACAGTCAGAGTAACTACTGAATGTTATGAATTTAGTGCCATTGTATTACCTGTAAAGTCACTGTTTCTGTAGATTGTCTCTGTTCCTTTCTGGTCTATGTTACTTTGGGGCTCACTGTTTGCTTAGAGGATCCCCTTTAATACTTCTTGTAGGGCTTGTTTGGTTATCACATTTTCTTTAATTTCTGTTTTTCCTAGAAGCTTTTTATCTCTCCTTCTATTTTGAATGACATTCTAACTGTATATAGTATTCTTGGCTGCATATTTTTCTCATTTAGCACCCTGAGTATATCATGCCAGTCCTTTCTGGTGGGCCAGGACTCTGTGGATAAGTCTGCTGCCAGTCTAATGTTTCTACCCTTTTAGGTTACAGACCTCTTCTCCTGAGCTGCTTTCAGGATTTTCCCCTTGTCTCTGAGATTTGAAAGTTTCACTATTAGATGTCGAGGTATTGACCTATTTTCTTGATTTTGAGGGGGGTTCTCTGTGCCCCCTGGATTTTGATGCCTGTTTCCTTCCTCAGATTAGAGAAGTTCTCTTCCTTCTCCCTCCCTTTCCTCTTCTTCTGAGATCCCAATTGTTCTAATATTGTTTACTTTATTATATCACTTATGTCAGATTCTCACCTCGTCATCCAGTAGTTGTTTATCTCTTTCTCTCAACTTGATATTCTCCATCGTTTTGTCTTCTATATCAGGAATTCTCTCTTCAGCCTCATTTGTCCCAGCAGTCAGAGCCTCCTTTTTGATTGCATCTCACTAGTAGCCTTTTTTTATTTGACTTGGTTAGATTTCAGTTCTTTTATTTCTCCAGAAAGGGATTCTCTAGTGTCTTCTATGCTATTTTCAAGCCCAGCTAGTGTCTTTATAATCCTTATTCTGAACTCTAGTTCTGACATCTTACTTATGTCCATACTGATTACATCCCTGGCACTCAGTACTGCCTCTTGTTCTCTTTTTTGAAGTGAGTTTTTCCATCTTGTCATTCTGTCCAGAGAAGAAAGATGAACAGGAGAACAAAATACCAAAATGGCAACAACGACCCCTGAGAAATATACACTAAACAAATCAGAAGAGACCCAAAACTGGGAGAGAAAAAAAAGGAAAGAAAGAAAAAAGGGGGAGGGAAGAGTATATAATCAGAGGTGAGAAGAATGAAGACATACACTGGATTCTATGTATATTTTGGTCTGTTTTTTGGACAACTAGATCCCTAAATTTTAAAGAAAGAAAAACATATATGTACAAAAGTATAATTAAATACAATGAAAGCATAAATTGTAACTGTAAAAATGGAACTTAAAAGACAAGAAAAGACAAAAGAGGGGGAAGAAACCAAAAACAACAACAACAAAGGAAGGGATATAAGCAGACAGGTGAACAGAACAGAGGAATACACTATCTTCTGAGTGTATTTTGGTCATTTTGTTGGAAGAAACTACATCTCAAAATTGTAAACAAAAAAACCTTATATATACAAAACTAAAATTAAATACATTGAAAGGATAAATATAACTGTAAACATGAAAATTTAAAAAAGACATTAACAAAACAAAACAAAAGGAAGAAGGAAAAAACAACAACAAAAAAGAGAATATGGTCAGACAGGTGACTAAGAACACAGCCCTACACTAGATTTTGGGTGTATTTTGGTCTGTTCAAAGAAAGTATATCCCAAAATTGTAAAGTAAGAAAAACTTATAAACATACACAAATAAGGTTAAATGCAATGAAGGGATAGAAGGTAACTGTAAAAATGAAAATTAAAAAAGATTTTAAAAAAGGAGTTGATAAAATAAGAAATTCATTGAAAAAAGTAAAGGAAAATTTTTTTTTTAATTTCAGTTGAAATTATGGGGTAAATCATGGGGGAAGAGCCATGAATTCTGTGTACTGTTTCCCCTAGTGCTGGAGTTTTGCAGTTCTCAT
>NW_027400280.1:0-5788 GCF_003265705.2 Callorhinus ursinus
TGTTCCCTCTCTCACTGTGTCTCTCTCTGTCAAATAAATAAAATCTTAAAAAAAAAGAAAATTCAAATTTTATGTACAACTTAATTGCAGTGGTAAACATGATTACTGAAAGGAAAGTCTACATGATCTGAAGGAAATTAGTCCCTCAGATTCTCTAACTCCTCATCTATCTCTCTGAGCTTCTGCTTTAGTGGTGAGAGATTTATATTTAAGATTTGCCTGCCTGTGAAAGAGCCCAACCAACACCCTCCCCTCTACTGAAGCCTGAATCAAGGCTCCAGCATGTGCAGGAAGGGGTGGGGGAGGAGGGTCAGTAACTTACCTTTGCTCTGTTTTTGGCATGTTCCTTCATTTGTCTTCCCCATATCCTGATACAACTGAACCCTTTCCTCTCACTGCCTGACTCCACAGAGGGGCGACTCTGAGACCTGACTATTACAGTTTGGTTAGAGAGAAATTAGCTAAATATGAAGACACTGTCATAAGAAGTCATCTCAAGTCAATGTAAATCTCTGTTTTCAACATGGGTCCAGAGTGCCTTCGAGTTACAACCTGAGAGGACAGTGGCCTTGTGCATGAAACAAACCATCTTTATGTAGAGGGAACAACAAGTCATATTTGGAGTCACTTCTTCTACCTGTCCTTCTCATTTTGGCTAAGGTGAGCTTCACCAAAGACACTTTGGCCACACACAGTAAAGCCAAACCAGCCAGAGGTCAACCAGCCCTCTTGTCCTAAGTAAATATTTTCTAATTAAATCGTTTAAATGGCTGATTCCTAAAAACACTTGAAAGCATCTTGTTAGAATGAACAGGGCCAAGTACAGCGGTGACTCCATTAATTATCTGTTGAAGTGAGATTGATATTTTGACTATTAGAGAGGGGCTCACATTATCTCAAGGGTGGGAGATTTTGCATAGATGGATGCTTGAAAAATCCTGATGATTTGGGCTCAACTCAATTATTTCATTCCTGAGGTGGGTGAGACACAATGATTTTGAGTAATAGAGGCAATATTATATTATGAAATTAATGCTGTAAAAAGTCTAAGAACATCTCAAAAGATCAGTTTCCATAGTTATATTATCTAGCCCCAATTGATCACACACACTAGTACTGTGGAAAATGTCATGTCTGTTACATCAGAGTCATCTAAAAATCACAATTCTGAAAATTTCTGAACACACCTGGAAATCTATGCAGACTCTTTTGTGTTGAGTGTTCTTTATGTTCCACCCGAATGGGTTCAGGGACACAGTCTTGGGTAGAGGAAAGGGCACAACTTGGAGAAGTCACTTCTAAACATTGGGACCAGGAAAGCATTTACTATGTTACTTCCAAATCCTTACTGTCTCATAGAAAACCTGTATGGCTTTTGATTTTTATTTTAAATTTTTTTGTTTAAAAGAATTCACATGTTACTTAATTTTAAAACAATTGCATATTATTGAACACTTGGACACACCATGTGAAGTCTGATGGTTAGAAATGTGTGTAATAGCCTCTGTCTTGACCACTATTTCTCCCCTCTTCTCCAACAACCTTTGTTTCTTTTACAAAACAAAACCTTGTTTTCTCTGCTGATTCCTACTGACTCCATCGGCCAAGTTAGAGGCAAGATTCATTCTTGGAGAGCTCAGAGCAGCTTCGTGGTCCGAGTGTGTCTTTTCCCCTCTGCAGGACCGATACCAAGTACTTTAGAGAGTGGCACAAATACTCAGTCTTCTTATTAACACTGTACTATAATCTCCTTGGTCTCTTTCCATCTCTTTTGTCCACTTGCAGATGTGGGAATGAGATCGTCTCAAGCAGAACTGCTCACAACCAAAACTTCCTTCAGCAAGGTTGTTTGGCACAAACATGATTTGCTAGCTTTCATGGATTATTGCTAAAAAATCAGCCTCACGTGTTCTTCATCTGGAGACTGAGAAGATAGACGTTCAAGTAGGACTCTGTGTGTCCCCTGCTTTGAGGCATAGATTTCTTTCCTAGTCAAAGGACAAGGGTGGATGCTGAGAGGCAGAAAGGGTGGATTCTGTGAAACCTTCTGTTTCCTCTCCATTTCAATGCTCCATATTTCTCCCCCTGCTCAGTGCCCCAGTCCTATGGATTCCACTAATGGGCATCTTTGCTCTGATTACCACTGAATGTTGGCTGAAGAAAGCTGACGTTCAGGGACGCCTCACCATATCACCTGACAAAACCATTCCTTCTTGGGCATTGGAATTCCAAGCCTATGAATTCAGAACCCTGAGAGAAAAGAAACAAATTCCTCCCCAAGTTAACTGGCATAAAAGGGACTGGCTACTCCCATCTGCACCTCTTGGTTCCTGAGCATAAACCTCTGTCTCTGGGATAGATGACAACATGTTGGCCTCAAGGAATGATGCAGACACCTGTTGGGGAGGGAAACTTGAGCTCATGTTGCTCCCACTACCCAATCTCTTGCTGATGCTTCCATTGGCTGCTTTCAAACAGCAGTCAGAGAATAAGGAAAACCATCTGTGCAGTCCATGAGGGTCACTTCATAATGCCCAGGGCAAGGTAAAGAGAGGTAGACTGTCCATCTGGAGGAGCAAAAGAATGAAATCAAGCAGATAGTCAAATATGTGGGCTATATTTGCCCCCATATAAGTACAAGTTGCAGAATTGGGAGATTTTTTCTAGTTCCTTTCATTTCACTTTTCACAAAACCACCAATGTCCTGTCTCTAACAGAATAAGGATGTGTTCTGTTCCTTCAGTAACAAAACAGGAAACTAGACAAGCGTTGAGAGATTATCAGTAACTTCTGTGCTTTTCTAGTTGATAAACTTAGTAGAGAGGAGTTTGTAGTTTATTTGTAATGCCTTTGTTCTTCATTTAAATCAGGGATTCTGAAGTATTTGTAGAGTTATTAAGTAAGGCACCATCACCTAAGTAGAATAAAATAAATAACTTCAAGAGATCTATGTGTAGATAAATGATTAGAGTGCTTTAGAAACTAATATTATGATGAATCCAATTCTGTGTTCTTGATGTTCTTTAATACAATAAACAGGTGTACAGTAGTGAAGCTTTCCAACTCTTACTAAAAGAGACAAGAGAAATTCTTGCCACTTTAATAATGTCAACTAAAATCCAGGCTTTCACATTTTTTATAATTGATCTTTCTATCCTTTCCTAATCTACTTTCCTGCCACCTGTGAGTCAAAGTTTAACTGTTTCAATAATAAGGTGATTATTCCTGTCTACTGTAGTTCTGTTGCCTTTATTTTTTTAACTTCTAACGTGAAGTTGCTGAATAATTACCAAAAATCTTCAGTTATATTCTGAAAGTGGTAGAATTAGCATTTGTAGTCCACATGTCAATAGATTTTTGATTGCTTTCCTTTGCTCAAAGAAAAAGAATTTAAAAATAGAGCTACCTATGACCCAGCAATTGCACTACTGGGTATTTACCCCAAAGATACGGATGTAGTGAAAAGAAGGACCACATGCACCCCAATGTTCATAGCAGCAATGTCCACAATAGCCAAACTGTGGAAAGAGCCGAGATGCCCTTCAACAGATGAATGGATAAAGAAGATGTGGTCCATATATACAATGGAATATTGCTCAGCCATCAGAAAGGATGAATACCCAACTTTTACATCAACATGGATGGGACTGGAAGAGATTATGCTAAATGAAATAAGTCAAGAAGAGAAAGTGATGATAATTTATCATATGGTTTCACTTATTTGTGGAACATAAGGAATAGCATGGAGGACATTAGGAGAAGGAAGGGAAAAATGAAGCGGGGGGAATTGGAGGGAGAGACGAACCATGAGACTCTGAGAAACAAACTGAGGGTTTTAGAGGGGAGGGGCGTGGGGGGCTGGGTTAGCCCAGTGATGGGTATAAAGGAGGGCATGTACTGCATGGAGCACTGGGTGTTATACGAAAACAATGGATCGTGGATCACTACATCAAAAACTAATGATGTCTTGCATGGTGACTAACATAACATAATAAAATAAAAATTAAAAAGGAAAAAAAGAAAAAGAATTAAGGGTTTTTTTTGAAAATTAATAAACATAATGTAATGTTCTGATAAGATGTTAATAATAGCTCTTTTTTCCCGAGTACTCCTATGTAGTAGACACTGTATTAAGCACTTTAAATATTTCTTATTATGTAATGTGTCTGTATCAGAGGAAAGAGGAAAGGGAGTCTCTGGCTATCAATGTACCCTTGCAGATGTCACTAACCCTGCCCCAGATGTCTGGTCTGACATAATTTCCTATTAACTTGCATTCCTATTTGGAGACTGTATGTGTTGAAATTGTCTGGTTATCTCAGAGAGAAGTAAGGTGCTCAGAGATTTTCAGTAATTGTGAAAAGCGGAGGCTGAAGGTGCTGGCAGTGAACAAAATGGAATTCATACCCGTTTAACTCCACTGGCTACCAGATAATGTGTTAGATGTTAAGTCAATTGAGGAAATCATGTCATCATCATGAAAATTCTACAAATAAACCTATTTCATAGAAGAAAGAATTGATACTTAAAGAGGAACAGTTATATTTCCAAACAAATAAGCCATTCTACTTCAATGCACTATCGGATGGCTTTGAATTCCCTTAGTGTTTGTTAACTTTACAAGAATATACTCTGGCATTTGTGAGCAAATACGGTTTTCCCAGACCTGCCACCCAGCACAGTCAGAACAGAAGGACTGCTCACTCAAGAAGCCATGGCTAAAGGGTCACAGTGGACACATCTGGAAGAGTTCCTTTCTAGACGGTCTGTTCCAGGATCCTTCTTGCTGGTGGAGCAGAAAAGGCTACAAAAAAATCACATATCTTCTCTGTTTTGTGAACTTGCTTTAACAGAAAGTATCACATAGCAAGGACATGGAGAGTGCTAGAACCCCTTAGCCAGACTCAATTTAAAGATCAAAATGTGCAATGAGGATAATGCTTTAGAAATTTGTAGGCTGTATAGTTTTATTCTCCCAAATACATCAAGTCACCTGGAGCCCTTCCTCTGTTTAGGCTACATCATGACAAATATCACCCATGAAAAGAGATTTTGGCTGTACTCAGAATAAGCTGTCTTATTGAATTAATCATAAGGGAGTGAGCTGAACAATCAGATTTATTTGAGAAATAAAGGGGATTTCTGAATTTACGAATCTCCGTTGACAGTAGGCAAGCCTGGCAAATTAGGAACACAGAATTTTACTAGAGATGATAGCTGATCTCTTATAACACCTGCTCAGAGGCAGTTAGATGTGAACAATAAATAAGCAGCACTGAGACACCCTGTCTCTTTCACTGGGATTCTTTTTATACAGTCCACCGAACACAGTAGATGAAGCCACATACGAATGAGTACAAAGTATTAGAGGAGCCAGACAGACCCTAGAACCTCTCTTCAGTTCTGGACTTTTATCCTTTCCACATGGGCAACCTCAGCCCCAGGCCCAGACTCAGCCTCAGCCCCCACGCTGTGCTCCCTGACAGGTACCTCAGTCTTACAATGAAGAGGATTTTTGCTTTATGTTCACATTGACCTGATTGCTTCCTGATGAGAGCTTCTGTCTGGGGTTGTTGAGAACAGCCTTGGTGAGTCAGGAAATGCCAATCTTCATCGAGATTTCCAGGGAGTATGGATGGCACGGGCTGCATAACATGGGGTTTGAAATGGAAAGAGGGCACATGACTGTGGTCGTAGACATGACTTTGAGGGCCAGGTGCAGTGCCAAATGAAGGAAGATGAACACAAGTGCTGCTGGAATATAAGTGCTCTCAAGGAGGACCTTTAT
>NW_027400281.1:0-2680 GCF_003265705.2 Callorhinus ursinus
CCTTCGGCTCAGGTCATGATCCCAGGGTCCTGGGATCGGGCCCTGCATCGGGCTCCCTGCTCGGCAGGGAGCCTGCTTCTCCCTCTCCCACTCCCCCTGCTCGTGTTCCCTCTCTCGCTGTGTCTCTCTCTGTCATATAAATAAATAAATACATCTTTAAAAAAGAAAAAAAAAAGACACCACAGTGAAAAGAGGAGTAGTCTTAAATTGGAAGAAATTTGCAACACAAAAATAAACAAAGAATTAGTATCCAAAAAGTATAAACAACTCCGATGAATCAATAAGGATAAATAAATTAACAGAAAAATAGGCCAAACCACAACAACAAAAACTGAACAGGAATTTCAGAGAAGAAGCACAAATGGGTCTAAAACATATTGTGATGGTTAATTTTATGTGTCAACTTGGAGGGTGGTTTGAGACAAGATCAACGTTTAAACCAATGGCATCGAGTAAAGCAGATTGCCCTTCATAATGTGGATGGGCCTCATCCAATCAACTGAAGGCCTAAATAGAACAAAAAGACCAACCTTCCCCCGCCTGCCCCAACAAGAGAGAATTCTCCAGCAAATCACCTGCAGACTTATCTCTACCCCCAACTCTCCTAGGTATCCAGCCTGCTAGCCCATGCTGCAGATTTGAAACTTTCCAGTCTCCATCATCACATGAGCCAATTCATTATAATAGATCTCTTTCTATATCTATATCTATATCTATATCTACACATATATACACATCCCACTGGTTCTGTTTCTCTGGAAACCTTAATACACACATATGAGAATATGCCCAATCTCATTAGTAATCACAGAAGTAAAAATTAAAACCACAATAAGGATTTATTTAATACCCATCAGATTGGCACTTAATATTGTCAGTCTTAAACATTTAATAGTAAGTGTTGGTGGGGATTTATAAGAAGGGATCTTCACATACCCTGCTTATGAGAGTGTAACTTAATACAACTTTTAAAAAACAATTTAGTACTCCTACCTGGAAATTTCACTACAAAGAATAAACCTTAAGAAAAACTCATGCACTATGGTTAACAATACTGCATCATACATTTGAAAGTTGCTAAGAGAGTAGATCTGAAAAGGTCTCATCACAAGAAAAAAATTTGTAACTATGAGTAGTGATGGATATAAGTAAACTTACTGTGGTAATCATTTTCCAATATATACATATATCAAATCATTATGTCATATACCTAAAACTAATATGTTGTATGTCAATTATATCTCGGTAAAAAAAATTTTTTTTACTAATTTTCTAAGTAATCTCTACAGCCAACATGGGGCTTGAACTCACAACTCCAAGATCAAGAGTCTCATGCTTTACCACTGAGCTAGCCAGGTGCCCCAGAAAAATTTTTTTTAAAAACTCATGCATGTAGGTACCAGGAGACACATCCAAGAACATCTGGAGCAGAAGATGTTTATTCTTTGAAAGAATAAAAAACTGGAAATAATGCAAACATCCGTCAACAAAAGATGAAATGAATTATAATATAGTCATCCAATAAAAGACTGTGTCTCAATGAAAATAAATTAATTACTGCTACCTACATCTTATGCATAAATCTCAAAATCATGGTTCAGTGCAAGAATCAAGTACAGATGAATTTTTTAAATGCAATTCCATTTACATTAAGTTTAAAAATAGACAAAAGTTATCAATATATTTAGAGATCTATAAATAGGTAGCAAAACTATAAAGAAATAAAAGCCATCTATGAAAAACCTACAGCGAGTATCATTCTCAATGGGGAAAGGCTGAGAGCCTTTCCCCTAAGGTCAGGAACGCGGCAGGGATGTCCACTCTCACCACTGCTATTCAACATAGTATTAGAAGTCCTAGCCACAGCAATCAGACAACAAAAAGAAATCAAAGGCATCCAAATCGGCAAAGAGGAAGTCAAACTCTCACTCTTTGCAGATGATATGATACTGTACGTGGAAAACCCAAAAGACTCCACCCCAAAACTGCTAGAACTCATACAGGAATTCAGTAAAGTAGCAGGATATAAAATCAATGCACAGAAATCAGTGGCATTCCTATACACCAACAACAAGACAGAAGAGAGACAAATCAAGGAGTCTATCCCATTTACAATTGCACCCAAAACCATTAGATACCTAGGAATAAATCTAACCAAAGAGGCAAAGGATCTATACTCAGAAAACTATAAAATACTCATGAAAGAAATTGAAGAAGACACAAAGAAATGGAAAAACGTTCCATGCTCATGGATTGGGAGAATCAACATTGTGAAGATGTCAATGCTACCTAGAGCAATCTACACATTCAATGCAATCCCCATCAAAATACCATCCACTTTTTTCAAAGAAATGGAACAAATAATCCTAAAATTTGTATGGAACCAGAAGAGACCCCGAATAGCCAGAGGAATACTGAAAAAGAAAAGCAAAGCTGGCGGCATCACAATTCCGGACTTCCAGCTCTATTACAAAGCTGTCATCATCAAGACAGTATGGTACTGGCACAAAAACAGACGCATAGATCAATGGAACAGAATCGAGAGCCCAGAAATGGACCCTCAACTCTATGGTCAACTTATTTTTGACAAAGCAGGAAAGAATGTCCAATGGCAAAAAGACAGTCTCTTCAACAAATGGTGTTGGGAAAATTGGACAGCCACATGCAGAAGAATGAAACT
>NW_027400281.1:2780-5785 GCF_003265705.2 Callorhinus ursinus
CTAAACGTGAGACAGGAGTCCATCCAAATCCTAAAGGAGAACACAGGTAGCAACCTTTTCGACCTTAGCCGCAGCAACTTCTTCCTAGAAACATCGCCAAAGGCACGGGAAGCCAGGGCAAAAATGAACTATTGGGATTTCATCAAGATAAAAAGCTTTTGCACAGCAAAAGAAACAGTCCACAAAACCAAAAGACAACCGACAGAATGGGAGAAAATATTTGCAAACGACATATCAGATAAAGGGCTAGTATCCAAAATCTATAAAGAACTTATCAAACTCAACACCCAAAGAACAAATAATCCAATCAAGAAATGGGCAGAAGACATGAACAGACATTTCTCCAAAGAAGACATCCAAATGGCCAACAGGCACATGAAAAAGTGCTCAACATCACTCGGCATCAGGGAAATCCAAATCAAAACCTCAATGAGATACCACCTCACACCCGTCAGAATGGCTAAAATTAACAAGTCAGGGAACGACAGATGTTGGCGGGGATGTGGAGAAAGGGGAACCCTCCTACACTGTTGGTGGGAATGCAAGCTGGTGCAACCCCTCTGGAAAACAGTATGGAGGTTTCTCAAACAGTTGAAATTAGAGCTACCGTTCGATCCAGCAATTGCACTACTGGGTATTTACCCCAAAGATACAAATGTAGGGACCCGAAGGGGTACATGTACCCCAATGTTTATAGCAGCAATGTCCACAATAGCCAAACTGTGGAAAGAGCCAAGATGCCCATCGACAGATGAATGGATAAAGAAGTTGTGGTATATATACACAATGGAATATTATGCAGCCATCAAAAGGAATGAGATCTTGCCATTTGCAACGACGTGGATGGAACTGGAGGGTGTTATGCTGAGTGAAATAAGTCAATCAGAGAAAGACATGTATCATATGACCTCACTGATATGAGGAATTCTTAATCTCAGGAAACAAACTGAGTGTTACTGGAGTGGTTGGGGGTGGGAGGGATGGGGTGGCTGGGTGATAGACATTGGGGAGGGTATGTGCTACGGTGAGCGCTGTGAATTGTGCAAGACTGTTGAATCACAGATCTGTACTTCTGAAACAAATAACGCAACATATTTTAAGAAAAAAGAAAAAGAAGAAGATAACAGGAGAGGAAGAAAAGGGGAGTATGTCAGAGGGGGAGACAAACCATGAGAGATGATGGACTCTGAAAAACAAACTGAGGGTTCTAGAGGGTAGGGGGGTGGGGGGATGGGTTAGCCTGGTGATGGGTATTGAGGAGGGCACGTTCTGCATGGAGCACTGGGTGTTATGAACAAACAATGAATCATGGAACACTGCACCAAAAACTAATGATGTAATATATGGTGATTAACATAACAATAAAAAATTAAAAAAAAAAACTAATGATGTAAAAGGAATGAGATCTTGCCATTTGCAACGACGTGGATGGAACTGGAGGGTGTTATGCTTAGTGAAATAAGTCAATCAGAGAAAGACATGTATCATATGACCTCACTGATATGAGGAATTCTTAATCTCAGGAACAAACTGAGGGTTGCTGGAGTGGTCGGGGGTGGGAGGGATGGGGTGGCTGGGTGATAGACATTGGGGAGGGTATGTGCTACGGTGAGCGCTGTGAATTGTGTAAGACTGTTGAATCACAGATCTGTACTTCTGAAACAAATAACGCAACATATTTTAAGAAAAAAGAAAAAGAAGAAGATAGCAGGAGAGGAAGAATGAAGGGGAGTAAGTCAGAGGGGGAGACGAACCAGGAGAGATGATGGACTCTGAAAAACAAACTGAGGGTTCTAGAGGGGAGGAGGGTGGGGGGATGGGTTAGCCTGGTGATGGGTATTAAAGAGGGCACGTTCTGCATGGAGCACTGGGTGTTATGAACAAACAATGAATCATGGAACACTACACCAAAACAAATGATGTAATATATGGTGATTAACATAACAATAAAAAATTTTTAAAAAAAGAAATAGTATACATACGAAAAAACTAATGATGTAATGTATGGTGATTAACATAACAATAAAAAATAAATTAAAAAAAAGATATCCCAGTGATCTGGGAAAAAGCATGCTTTGAATTTCTGTTTCTAGCAACATGGCCGACCATGTGTTCAGGTTGTTTTTCTTAAGTTATGTAGAAAAGATATTTGATAAACACTTTTAGAAAAATAGGAACAGGGACGCCTGGCTGGCTATGTCAGAAGAGCATGTGACTCTTGATCTTAGAGTCAAGAGTTCAAGCCCGACATTGCGCATAGAGATTATGTAAATAAATAAATAAACTTTTTTAAAAAAGAAAAAGAAAGATAGGAATAGAAGGAACTTCCTTGATTTCACAAACTTATAAACAAAAAGTCAAAACAGCAAGCATTATACTTAGTGAAAAAACTATAGATATACTCCCTTCAAAAACGATAACAAGATACCTCCTCTCACTACTTCTGCTGAACTGGAAGGCCTAGGCAAAGTCAGAAAGAAAGAATAAGAAAAAAGTAGTATATAAGTATTAGAAAAGAAGATAATTATTATCATTATTAAAACTAATAAGAGAAGTTAGCAGGGTTACTAGATACAAGAACAATTATAAAAATCAGTACCATTTCTCTATACCAGCAATAATCAATTTAAAAACATAAATAAAGATAAGATACTGGGCACCTGGGTGGCTCAGTCGGTTAAGTGTCTGCCTTCGGCTCAGGTCATGATCTCAGCGTCCTGGGATCGAGTCCCGAACTGGGGGAGTCTGCTTCCCCGTCCCCCTCTGCCACTCCCCCCCCCACTCATTCTCTCTCTCAAATAAATAAATAAAATCTTTAAAAATAAAAAAATTTTAAATTCTAAAAAATTTGTAGAAAAGATACTTCGGGAGAATATCTTCATGACTTCACCAAAGGGAGGGATTTCTTAAATGTGTCAAATCCACGAAGTCAACTGACTTGAAGTTAAGATTTCTGTTCATCAAAAGACACCACAATCAGGTGCCTGGGTAGCTCAGTCGTTAGG
>NW_027400282.1:0-1563 GCF_003265705.2 Callorhinus ursinus
TAAATGCAATCCCCATCAAAATACCATCCACCTTTTTCAAAGAAATGGAACAAATAATCCTAAAATTTGTATGGAACCAGAAGAGACCCCGAATAGCCAGAGTAATATTGAAAAAGAAAAGCAAAGCTGGCGACATCACAATTATGGATTTCCAGCTCTATTACAAAGCTGTCATCATCAAGACAGTATGGTACTGGCACAAAAACAGACACATAGATCAATGGAACAGAATAGAGAGCCCAGAAATGGACCCTCAACTCTATGGTCAACTCATCTTTGACAAAGCAGGAAAGAATGTCCAATGGCAAAAAGACAGTCTCTTCAACAAATGGTGTTGGGAAAATTGGACAGCCACATGCAGAAGAATGAAACTGGACCATTTCCTTACACCACACACAAAAATAGACTCCAAATGGTTGAAAGACCTAAACGTGAGACAGGAGCCCATCAAAATCCTCAAGGAGAACACAGGCAGCAACCTCTTCGATCTCAGCCACAGCAACTTCTTCCTAGAAACATCGCCAAAGGCAAGGGAAGCCATGGCAAAAATGAACTATTGGGATTTCATCAAGATAAAAAGCTTTTGCACAGCAAAAGAAACAGTCCACAAAACCAAAAGACAACCGACAGAATGGGAGAAAATATTTGCAAATGACATATCAGATAAAGGGCTAGTATCCAAAATCTATAAAGAACTTATCAAACTCAACACCCAAAGAACAAATAATCCAATCAAGAAATGGGCAGAAGACATGAACAGATGTTTATCCAAAGAAGACATCCAAATGGCCAACAGACACATGAAAAAGTGCTCAACATCGCTAGGCATCAGGGAAATCCAAATCAAAACCTCAATGAGATACCACCTCACACTAGTCAGAATGGCTAGAATTAGCAAGTCAGGAAACGACAGATGTTGGCGGGGATGTGGAGAAAGGGGAACCCTCCTACACTGTTGGTGGGAATGCAAGCTGGGGCAACCCCTCTGGAAAACAGTATGGAGGTTCCTCAAACAGTTGAAAATAGAGCTACCATACGATCCAGCAATTGCACTACTGGGTATTTACCCCAAAGATACAAAGGTAGGGATCCGAAGGGGTACGTGCACCCCAATGTTTATAGCAGCAATGTGCACAATAGCCAAACTGTGGAAAGAGCCAAGATGTCCATCGACAGATGAATGGGTAAAGAAGATGTGGTATATATACACTACGGAATATTATGCAGCCATCAAAAGGAATGAGATCTTGCCATTTGCAACGACATGGATGGAACTGGAGGGTGTTATGCTGAGTGAAATAAGTCAATCAGAGAAGGACATGTATCATATGACCTCACTGATATGAGGAATTCTTAATCTCAGGAAACAAACTGAGTGTTGCTGGAGTGGTGGGGGGTGGGAGGGATTGGGTGGCTGGGTGACAGACATTGGGGAGGGTATGTGCTATGGTGAGCACTGTGAATTGTAAAAGACTGATGAATCACGGATCTGTACTTCTGAAACAAATAATGCAATATATGTTAAGAAAAAAAAAAGAAGAAGAAGAAGATAGCAGGAGGGGA
>NW_027400282.1:1663-5783 GCF_003265705.2 Callorhinus ursinus
GCAAACAATGAATCATGGAACACTACATCAAAAACAAATGATGTAATGTATGGTGATTAACATAACAATAAAAAATTATTTAAAAAAAATAGATTTCTCTGTCCAAGAGGTCCTCTTTTCTCATCAGAATTTAGAGAACAGAGCAATGTTCTGTTCTGGTGGGAATTTCCCACCCAGCAAAATCAGTTGGCAGCGAGCTTCTTCAGATCCTCATTTTGATGGCATATTTCTTGTTAGTCTAACTTCTCCCACGTAGACAATCCAGAAATCTGAAGATCACCATCAACCAACGCCCACATAAACTAAATGCAATTAACGTGTGAGGTTGTGGTTTTAACCAAAATAAAATTTAAAGGAGGCTATTTCTGGAATTCTTAGGAGAACTTTGACATTTTTTTGGATTATAATAAAATTAGTTGGTAAATCAAGTGCATTTGATCAGAGGAGTATTAAATGAAATGTGTGTGTGTGTATGTGTGTGTGTGTGTGTATATTCTGGAGACTTTGAAGCCATTACATTAGCATTCCTTCTTGGCAACATTAGAGTGAGGTCATTGAGTGTTGTCATTCATATGTTCATTCATTCAACAATTAATTGTTTGGGAATGTTCTTTGTGTCAGGCACTGTTCCACCTGAGTGTTGTCACTCATACGTTCATTCATTCAACAAATATTTGTTGAAAATGTACAATGTGGGTGGCGCCTGGGTGGCTCAGTCGTTAAGCATCTGCTTTTGGCTCAGGTCATGATCCCAGGGTCCTGGGATGGAGCCCCGCATTGGGCCCCCTGCTCTGCGGGAAGCCTGCTTCTCCCTCTCCCACTCCCCTTGCTTCTGTTCCTTCTCTCACTGTGTCTCTCTCTGTCAAATAAACAAAATCTTTAAAAAAAAAAAGAAAGAAAATTTACAATGTGTCAGGCACTGTTCCACATAGTAATAAGCAAGACAGTCAATGCTCTCATTGATTTCACATTCTATTAGGGAACATGACCAGTAAACAAGTGGACCAAAAAAAAAAAAAAAAAAAAACAAGCAAGATACACTCAGTACTGATAATGACCAAGAAGAAATAAAGTTTTAAAAAGAGGACTATAAAAGAGATTCACTGTTTTGGAGAGGCTGATTTAAGTTGGATGGATGCACAAGGAAGACCTAGTCAACATGGCATTGTTTGAATTATGGGAAGGCTTCACTCTAAATACAAAGATCTGGGGGGGCAGAGCAAGATGGCGGAGGAGTGGGAGACCTGGATTTCATCTGGTCACAGGAATTCAACTGGATAGGGATCAAACCATTCTGAACACTTACGAACTCAACAGGAGATTGAAGAAAAGAATAGCAACAACTCTGAACAGAAAAGCAACCACTTACTGGAAGGTAGGACGTGCGAAGAAGTGAATCCAAGGTGATATTCGGGAGAATAGACGGCGGGGGAGGGGGCCTCTGTCGGCCGCTTCTGGCAAGTGATAAAGCTGCAGAGCACAAAGTCGGAACTTTTAGAAGTCGGCTCCACTGAGGGACGTCGCTCCAGTGGCTAAGTGGGGGGTGGCACCCTCGCGGGACAGTGTGGTCCCAGGACCCTCAGGGTCACAGAAAGACGGGGGTTGTCTGAGAGCAGCAGAGCTCCCAGGTATCCGAGCAGGGAGGCCAGAGGCAGAGATGGAGCTGAGGTGCAGGCTCTCAGCTTGGGGTTGCCATATAACTGATCTGCGGCACAGTCAGGCCACTGCTCCTCCAGGAGGGACCCAACAAGCGGCAGATCTGGGGAGACTCCCCTTCCTCCCCTGGGAGGAGTGGCGTGGGAGAGCACTGCAGGGATCTGCTGGGTTTGCAGACTCCACACAGGGTCTGGTGCCAGAGATAGAAACGTTCGATCACAGGCCGGGTGAGCACGGAGTGTGGCCAGAGACCGGGGAGACAGGAGTGATTGACTGCTTTTCTCTGGGGGCTCATTGAGGAGTGGGGCCTGAGTTCTCGGCTCCCCCCGGGGCAGAGATTGGGAGGCCGCCATTTTAACTCTCATCCTCCAAAGCTGTACAGAAAGCTTGCAGGGAACAAAAGCTCGCGAGAGCAAACCCGAACAGATTACTTAGCCCAGATCCGGCAAGGGTGGGGCAATTCGGCCTCCCACAAAGACATTTGGGAACCACGGCAACAGGTCCCTCCCCCAGAAGATCAGGGAGAACAGCCAGCCAAGACCAAGTTACCGATCAATGAGAACAGAAGAACACTAGCGCTAGGGGAATACTGCACATAGAATTCATGGCTTTTTTACTATGATTCTTTAGTCTTTCAAAGTTAATTTTTTTAACTTTTTTTCTTTTTAATTTTTCTTTTTCCTTTTTCAACCAACATCAATCCGTTTTTTAAAAAGTATTTTTTATTTTTCATTTTTAGAGTCATATTCTATCCTTTATAGTAGTTAGCCTTATTTTTGGTATATATATAAGTTGTTCTCCTTTTAAAATTTTGGAGCTACAGTTTCTTCTAACAGATCAAAATATACTCTAAATCTCTAGTGTATAGCTATGTTCTAGTCTCCTGCATGATCACATTCTCTCCCCCCTTTTTTTTTAACCCTCTTCTTTCTTTTTTCAACCAACTTCTTATCAATTTGTTTTATAAAAACTTTTATAATTTTCATCTTTACAGTCATATACCATCTCTTCATCGTATTAACCCTTATTTTTGTACATATATAAGTTTTTCTTTCTTTAAAATTTTGGGAGGCACTTTCTTCTAACAGACCAAAATACACCCAAAATCTAGTGTCTGGCACTGATCTGTGCACCAGCCTGATCATATTTGATCATATTCTGGTTTTGTTTTGTTTTGTTTTTGTTTGTTTTTATCTTTTCCTTTTCCTTTTTTTTTTTTTTCTTTCCCTTTCTTTCCCCCTGGTTTCAGGTCTTTTCTGATTTGTTTAGAGTATATTTTCTGGGGACGTTGTTAACCTGTTAGCATTTTGTTCTCTCATTCATCTATTCTCCTCTGGACAAAATGACAAGATGGAAAAAATCTCCTCAACAAAAAGAACAAGAGGCAGCACCGACTGCCAGGGACCTAATCATACAGACATTAGTAAGATGTCAGAACTAGAGTTCATAATGATGATTTTAAAGATACTAGCTGGGCTTCAGAAAAGCATGGAAGTTATTAGAGAAACCCTTTCTGGAGAAATACAAGAACTAAAATCTAACCAAGTCGAAAATAGAAAGGCTATTAATGAGGTGCAATAAAAAATGGAGGCTCTAACTGCTAGGATAAATGAGGGAGAAGAGAGAATTAGTGATATAGAAGAACAAATGATGGAAAATAAAGAAGCTGAGAAAAAGAGAGATGAACAACTACTGGATCATGGGGGTAGACTTTGAGAGATAAGCGATACCATAAGATGAGACATTAGAATAATTGGGATCCCAGAAGAAGAAGAAAGAGAGAGAGGGGCAGAAGGTATATTGGAGCAAATTATAGCAGAGAACTTCCCTAATCTGAGGAAGGAAACAGGCATCAAAATCCAAGAGGCACAGAGAACCCCTCTCAAAATCAATAAAAATAGGTCAACACCCTGACATCTGATAGTAAAACTTACGAGTCTCAGAGACAAAGAGAAAATCCTGAAAGCAGCTCGGGAGAAGAGATCTGTAACCTACAATGGTAGAAACATTAGATTGACAAGAGGCCTATCCACAGAGACCTGGCAGGCCAGAAAGGACTGGCATGATATCTTCAGAGCATTAAACGAGAAAAATATGCAGCCAAGAATACTATCTCCAGCTAGGCCATCATTGCAAATAGAAGGAGAGATAAAAAGCTTCCAGGACAAACAAAAACTAAAGGAATTTGCAAACACAAAACCAGCCCTCCAAGAAATATTGAAAGGGGTCCTCTAACCAAAGAGAGAGCCTAAAAGCAGCATAGACCAGAAAGGAACACAGGCAATATACAGTCACAGTCACCTTTCAGGCAATACAATGGCACAAAATTCATATCTTTCAATAGTTACGCTGAACGTAAATGGGTTAAATGTCCCAATCAAAAGACACAGGCTATCAGATTGGATAAAAAAACAAGACCCATCGATATGCTGTCTGCAAGAGACTCATTTTAGACCCAAAGACA
>NW_027400283.1:0-5780 GCF_003265705.2 Callorhinus ursinus
CCCCTGCTGCTTGTGCTCCTTCTCTCGCTGTGTCTCTCTCTGTCAAATAAATAAATAAAATCTTAAAAAAAAAAAAGGAACAAAAGAAAGATTACAGATGTGGAGAAAATGTTTGCAGACCAAGAATGCAATAAAGAACTAATATCTAGAATATATAAAATCTCTTAAAACTCAATAGCAAAGCCAAACAAACAAAACAATCCAATTAGAACGAGTGAGAAGGACACAAATAGACATTCCACCAAAGAGGAAGTACAGATGGCAATTAATCGTGGGAAAAGATGTGCAGCATCTAGCCATTAAGGAAATGCAAATGAAAACCAAAATGAGATGTATGAAATGCCTATCAGAATAGCTAAAATAAAACAAAGTGACAACACCAAATGCTTGCAAGGACCTGGAGAAATTAGATTCATTCCTACATTCCTAGTGGGAATGTATGTAAAATGTCACAACCACTTTTGAAAAGAGTTTGGCATTTTCTTAAATAAGTAAACATGCAAGTGCCATATGACCCAGGGATTTTTTTCCCTGCGAAATGAAGACTTATGTTCAAGCTAAAACCTGTATGTAAATCCCCATCACAGCTTTATTCACGACAACCTCAAGCTGGAAACAACTGAGATGTTTTTCAGTGGGTAAATGTTTAAGCAAAGTTTGTTAGGTCCAAAACATGGAATACTACCTACTGAGCAATAAAAAGGAACAGACTCTTAGCACATGCATATTAATCTATTGAAAGATGTAACAACTTTGATGAATTTCCGGAGACTTGTGTTGAATAAATGAAGTAATTCTCAAATGGTTACATACTCTATGATTCCATTTATGTAACATTCTTGAAACAATAAAACTATAGGAACAGAAGACATCTGTGGTTGCTAGGAGCTAAGGACAGAGGAGAGAGGGAAGGAAGTGGGTCAATATGAGGAATCCTTGTGGTGATGGAAATATTCTGTATCTTGACTGTAACAATGTGTCTATCTGCAAGATGTCGCCATTGAGGGAAGCCAGGTAAAGAGTACATGAGGGAGAGGATTGAAATTTGACCACCCTTTTAGGTGGTCACCTATTAGGTTAACACCTAATAGACAGAGAATACAAAGATGGACACTGGTCAGTACTCAAGCTATTGAATGACAAGGTTTCAGCTTCTCTTCAAGGTGCTTCAAATATCTTTGAGTCTCGGTGAGGACAATTTTACCAGGCAGCTTACTGACCCAGGCCTAATCAAAGTATTATCTGGAACAAAATAGAAATAGTCACTTCCTCTTTTCTTGAAAGTTATGAAACAGTGTAATTGTATGAAGGAAGGAATGGAGTGAGGGCTAGAAGCGAGAACCAATCTTTGAAAACCTGGTAGGAACAATTGCCTTAAACATCATCTTATATGGTCTTTGCCTGAAGCCTGCAGGGTAAATAATATTGTTCCCCATGTAGCCCCAACCCGCCTAATTACTCTAAGTAAAAAGTAGAGTTTAAATGTAAACTCTACTTTTTTTAGGTCCAGCTTACTAATGCGTGCAGTCCCTCTGGTTTCTTTTTCAGATGCTAGCTTTATGAGCACTCTGCCAGAAAGTGCCTCTCAAATTTTTCTGAGCTTTCCAGGGAAAGTGTGGTACTCCCAATCAGTTCTCTACCATCTTGTCATGGTGACACCTGTTGGTATCAATCATCTCCAGCCACCTTGTCTTGGTGTCAAACTGTTGCTTTTGCTCCTTGTGCTGGTCACTTTGCTGGATGGGCATGGTGGATTTGGCTGGTGAACTTTGCTGATGCTTCCAAACTAGAGATTTTTAAGACATCCATGCCCTGGATGCTAGCTGCTCTGGATTCTGGCCCCAGTGTTGGTGCTTTTACTCCTGTTCAGTGAGAGGCCAGCTGGAACTTGTCTTACTGCCAACATGTGGGTGCAATGTCATAGCCAAGAAAGTCTTGCTTGCACCTCCAGGACCACTCCAGTCCAGTCCTGCCCAGGTCCTGGTTCAATACCCCCACTGGCCGTCTGCCTTCAAAACAGAACACCCCCTTTCTCCTGTGCCTGCTCATTTCCTGCCCTGGGGTGGACCATGGTCCTGGCATGACTGACCATCACAATATCCATTACTTCTGACCACCCGGCAATGTGGAGGTTGAGTGAAGTTCACCCATGTCTTATGAGATCACCTCAGAATCAGCTAGATTTGGTTTCCCCCTCTAAAAGTTCCTAAAATTGGTCTAATCAGCTTTAATGCAAGGTGTTGATTTTTATGGCAACCCACTGGAAAACAATATGAAAAGTGTTGCTCATTTGAAAGGGACTGGGGTTAAATAAAATCTTGCAAATACTTGCACCTCTGGAAAAAAACATCTAGATTTGGTACATTCCAGAGATTTGGGAGAGTCCGTTTGGTTTGTGATCACATAACTACATACTTTTCAATTTACCTTGACACAGACTTGAAGAGGACGCATGCACAGCACTGACTCCTAGGACGAGAACGACTTCACTTTGTTGGCATGGTTTTAAAAATCGCATTCCCTCCCTCTGCTTTCATTTTAGTCTGAGCAATGACAATAAAGTTTAGTGAATCTAAAAGAGTATTTAGACAGCACTGAATTGTTTATGTGGAGGCTGGAAATGAGATTGTTTTATTCAGGTTCCGATCAGGTTTAATACAAATCTCCTCCTTAATTCTCAGCTTTAGAATTATAAGGAACTTGGTTAAACACATCTATATGGTTATTGTTGAGTGCGAACAATAAGGCTGCACTTAATTATTTACTTATTGAATAATAGCTTCTGTTTTCCTGGATCCAGTTCACCAATATTAAAAGATAATGGTGACATATTTATATTTCACTGGATTTAATTTGCTAGATTATTGGTCCCTCAGGAAATATTATAATTGTTATAATTATTATTTTCCAAATAATCGAATGCAAACATCTCAGGATTATTTAGTTGGAGCATGGTGCTGAGAGTGATTATTTGAAGCAAATCTACTTGTAATACAATTTGCAACTGCATTATGCAACTTGCTCTAGAAGAACATGGGTAAATTGATTTGCAAGTAAAATATTTCATAGAATTAATATTAGTGCATTTTATGTGACTTGTAAAATTCCGGTGTTGTTTTAGAGACCACTCTTGAGTGCTAAAATTCCTTACATATCTTATAAATTAATGGTGAAGAAGAATCTTGGTCGTTGGTTTAAAAAATTGTAGACTGGTTACTGGTCGTGTCCTATAATTTAATTTTTAGTTTCTGGAAAAAGCACTTAAAACTTACAGCAACGGCATTCTTGCATAGGGTCTATATTAGAATATATCTTCATTCTATGAATTTAAATATGCTACCATGTTGTATGTTCATGTTTTTATCTTTTTGATCTTTTTCTGTTCACATTTGAGAGTAAGGGTTTGAATTCACAAAAGTGTGATTTTAATTGCTGTCCAGTTTACATGAGCCAGATTCACCCAGCAGCGCTGACTTCTTGTGATTGAGATCGGAAGGCTGACATATTCTAGAGAACACTGATCAGCACATGTTTATCTTGTTGACTAGTTTGCTTCTGACAGGGTTGCATTTTTTGTTTGTTTGTTTCTTTTGGTTTTGTTTTTTTGTTTTTGTTTTTGTTTTTTACAGATTAGAATCTAGGAACTATTCTCATGTCACATGAAACTTTATTTTAGTAAATGCTGCAGACAAAACAAAACAATACAAAACAAAAACCCAAAGGAAGACATCTGAATGGATATCTCCCTTTGTATTTAATTTGTGGACTTGTGTGGAGATTAGTATGTTATTTTGGATTTCTAAGGAAAGGCATAGAATCCAGTAGAAACCCATGAGTAAACAAGCTTAGTCTATGCCACTTTATAATCTAAAAACATATAACAGCATTATTAATTTGATACCGTTGACTTTAAAAACACGTATATTGTGAGACAAAAAAAGGGGGCATAAATAGAATTATGCAGAGTTTAAAAAACATTCAGCTTTAAAAAATAGATTATTATTCATACTTTACCTATTTCTTTTATGTTCCTCCCTGATTCTGTACCCTGACTAAAAGTTGTTTATTTTTCCGAGTTTTATGTTTCTTCTTTTTTTCTTTATAGTTTTCCCATCTATATCTCTTTCCCTGAACAATTAATTGTTTCAATATGCCAGCTTTGAAGTGCATGGAGATGGAATCATACCACATATATTCTTGTCTCACTTATTTCTTTTTCTCAACATTATGCTCTAGAGATTTCTCCATAGTGATACAGTAGCTCTAGTTAATTTATTAGTTGATTTATTTTTCACTGCTTTGGAGTATTCCATTGAAAAGGTATTTTGCAATTGACTTGTCAATTCTACTATGACAGGCATCGCAGTTCTTCCTCCTGTTATTATGAACAGTGCTGGTGTGAGCATGTGTGTATGACCTACACAGGTGTACATGAGCAGTATTTTCTTGGGGGGGGTCAGTTTAGTCATAAGGCACTTCTTTGTCCAGCTTTACAAGATTAATACCAGCCAGTAGTCCAAAGTGTTTGTACCGATTTACATTCCCGCCGGCACATATGTATTCTCCTTCTTATACATCTTCTGCAGCACTTGATGTCATCACACTTCAATTTTTGCCGATTTGGTGGTAGTGAAATAGATTTAAATTGCAGATTTAGTTTTAATTTTCCTGATTAATACTGTGATTGAGTCTCATTTCATATATTTGTGGGCCATTCATATTTCCACTTCTGTGAATACTAACTCATGTATTGGTTTGTTTCTTTTTGGCTGCTTTTTCCATTGGATTGATTAGTACATTAAAAATACTCCAGATGCTAATCCCTTATCCATTGTAAGTGTTGAAAACATCCCCTGTCAGTCTGTGGCTTGCTGTTCAATTTTATACAGTATCTTTCAATGAATACAAGCTTTTTCCTTTTAATGTGGTCAAACTTATCTATCTTTTCTGCTTTTTGATCTTGTTTAAGAAATCTTTTCCTACCGGGATGCCTGGGTGGCTCAGTCAGTTAAACATCTGCCTTTGGCTCAGGTCATGATCTCAGGGTCCTGGGATCGAGCCCCGAGTTGGGCTCTCTGCTCAGTGGGGAGCCTGTTTCTCCCTCTCCCTCTGTGCTCTCTCTCTCAAAAAATAAATAAAATATTAAAAAAATATTTTCCTACCTAGAGATCATAGAATTTGCTCAGATTTTTTTAAAGTTCAGTACAAACTTTACTCTTTTTTAATATGAATAACCATTATTGTAGACTTTTTCTTTCCCCATTCACCTGCCTGACCCACAGTCCTAGATCCTTCCTACAGTTCTGGGTCTATTTCTGGGCTCTTTATTGTTTACCTTGGTTCCACATCACAGTATTTAATTACTCCTACATTACAACACATCTTGACTGCTACTTACTTTATTAAGTATTTGTTACTTAATTACTTTGACTTTATAAAAAGCCCTGATGAGTAGTAGGGAAATTACTTCAACCTTGTTCTTCTTCAAAAGGGCATTGGTGGTCCTTGGCCATTTGTTCTTCCCATTAAATTTTAGAAATACCTTGTGAAATTCGTGAAAACCTCTGTTGGGAAATTTATTGAAATTGCAATGAACTCATAGATCAATTTGTGTAGCACTGATATATGTTGAACGTTGAGTTTTTATTAAAAATTTGGCACCTCTCTCTTTATTTAGATATTCTTTGATAGCTGTTTTTTCTTTATTATGTTATGTTAATCACCATACACTACATCATTAGTTTTTGATATAGTGTTCCATGATTCATTGTTTGCATATA
>NW_027400284.1:0-5779 GCF_003265705.2 Callorhinus ursinus
AGACCCCAAATTAAAAGGGAACACCCGCACACTCCACCACATCAAGTCGGTCAAGGCCAAAAATAGATCCAAGGAGATTGAGCAAGGATATGATTCCTCAGTGCAAATCCGGGGAAAGAACTGAACGGTGGGAGTTTTCCAGAAAGATGTGGTCACAGTGACACATCCCTCTCTCCCGTGGGGAATGGGTTCCCATGAGGAGGTGGATTGGGTGTACCTCCCTGTCCTGGGCCTCAGCACTGGAGGAGCCCCCATCAGTGGGCAGGGGTGGGCACATTCTTTGGTCAGAGCAGAAAGGCCTTCAGGGCAAACCTGAATAGATGGGGAAACTGAGGCTCAGAGGGGCCAAGACTTGCCAGGGGTCACGTGTCAGGTTAGGGCCCTTTCAGTGGACCTTCAGACTTGATGATGTGACATGAGTGGCCCTAGATTCCCTCTAGGTGGCGATATTGGGATGGGGGGTCACCTGTTAATGAGGTTCTCCTATCAATGCCCCCCCTTCAGAATGCCTGCTGAAGCCACCTTCCTCCAGGCAGGGCCCTGGGAGGACTGGAGGTCCCAGGGAAGCCTCCAGGGAGATGCCCACCCATGGTGGGCCTCCACAAAGACAGGGAGGGCAGGCCCTGCTCTGCCCCAGCTGACCAGGCCCAGGCCCCCGCCCCTGCTCTCAGCCCCTGCCTCCCCGCTGTGTTCCTCCTCCCTTCACTTTGCTGGTCTGCCCTGTGCACCTGCCACACAGGGCCTGGGATGCTCGGTGGGAGGGGGGATGCCATGAAGAGTCAGATCTGGCCCCTGTTCGCAGGTTGTTCATGGTTTCTCGGGGAGCAGGAGAAAGAGGGGCAAGACATGGCTCTGAATGAGGCAGGCAGAAGGTGACTCAAATCCTAAGAGAAATACATAGGATGGGGGATGAGGGCTCTAATCATGGAGGGTGCCATGGGGAGAAGGGGTCAGAGAACACTTTTCTAGAAAATATATTTGAGAGTGGTGGGAGAATTTTGACAAGCAGAAATGGAAGAGAGTATTTGAGGCAAAGGTACAGGGGTGGGAAATAATGGGCCAGCTCCCATTTTTTAAGCACCGAACTGTGTCAGGCATCATACTAGGCATGTTACATACGCCATTTATTAATGCTTACCTAACTCTATTAGTCATCTATTGCTATTTGTAACACAGTAACCCCAATGTAGCAGCTTAGAACAAGAAACATTTATTATTTCACATATTTCTAAGGCTCACAAATCTAGGCACTCAGCGGGGTGGGTATGGCTCAGGGTCGCTCATGAGGTGAGAGTCAAGTTGCTGGCTGGGATGAACAAATCTACTTCTAAGCTCAATTATGTGGCTGTTGGTGGCAGGCTTCTGTTCCTCACTATGTCGGCCCCTCCCTGGGATAGCTCATGGCATTCACAGCATGACTTCCCCCAGAATCAGCAGTCTGGCAGGAGTGTGGAGAGTGGCGGGGTGTAGGACCCAAAATGGAAGCTGCAGTCTTTTATAACCTAATCTCAGAAGTGACATACCATCACTACTGTCATGTTCTATTGGTCACACAGAACAGCACTGGCACAGTGTGGAAGGGACCTACACAAGGGCATGAATACCAGGAGGCAGGGTCACTGAGAACCAGGCCGGAGGACACAACAACTCAGTGGAGGAGGCCTTATTCACCCCATTTTATAGATGAAAACACGGATGATCAGGGAAGGTAACTGATTTCCATGAGTTCACAGGAGCACCCAAGGTGGGATGAGAGTCTAGGTATGTCTGACTCCAAAGTGTGTATTTTCCCCTCATTCACAGCCTCACCACGCTGGGGACATGTCAAGGGAACACCATGTGGTTCAGCTGAACTCGAACACTGGACATGGAGTACGAGACTCGAGGAACTTGAATGCCGGCATGAAGGGACACACAGAAGGAATCAGAGCAGGGAAAGTGTCTTGAGTGGACTTTCACTTGAGGCACCGGAGTTCCAAGGCACGCCGAGAGCTTTATCACCTTCGTGCCTCCCCTCCGCCTACACATCTCCTCTCACCTCCTTCTGACCAAATTCTACCCTTCTTCAAGGTCCAGCATGAATACTACCTCCTGCCAAGGCTTCTCAGTCCTCCATCCAGGAGCCCCTTCCTCCTCTTCTTCTGGCCTTGTCTGTCTCCCACAAAATGAGAGGAAGACCCCGTCTGTCTTCTGCTATAGTGAACCACCCTCCTCCTGTTTGTCAAGTGGGTGAGTGGCCATTCCTCCTGTTTTGCTATAATTTACACTGAGTTCTCAGAGTTGGGCCTATCTTTCCCATAACGAGCAGAACTTGGGCTGGGGCTGTACTTTGGAATAGGCCCCGAGATAACCAGGAAGGGGAACAGCACACAGTGGGTTCCTAGTAGTGTTTGTTAAGGAATGGCCACAGACCCAGCAATCCACCTTTCTCCATACCCAGGTCTTGTGGTCTTCGGCTTCCCCAGAACCCCTACTGTATCCAGAGCCCTTGGCTGCTTAGAATAAAAGGCCGCCACTCAGGGCACAGAGCCAGCAGCTGAAGGAAATTACCGGGTTTTACTTCTGGTCTTGTTACTAACTAGCTGGCCTTGGGCTAAAAACAGACAAAACTAACATTTATGGAGTATTTACCAGGCACTGCTTTAGCAGTCATTTACTACAGCAATCCTATGAGACAGGAACTATTATCTCTCCCATTTTACAGATGAGGAAACCAAGGCACAGAGCATTACATAATTTACACAAAAATCATATAAACAGTATCTGAGGTCAGGCTTCCTGAGCAAGTCTCTGAGTCTGGAGGTTTGGTGGGGACTTCTCTCTGTAGGGAATGGAGGGAGCGGGACCGAGTGCAGCTGAACAGTGCTGCACCCCACAAAGGCCTCAGCCCACTCCGCCTGCAGGGGGAGCTCTGGGGCCGGGGGCCGTTCAGAGCTGTCCCTCCTTGAGACGAGAGGGCTGGACGTTTATACCCCCATAAACCAGTTGTTAAATGTGGGGTGCTGCCAAGGAGTGTGGCTAACCTGGCAGAAGCAGCTCCTGTGCACTAGCTGATGGGCACCTAGAGAAGGGCTCGGCGGTCAGCAGCCCACCCTCCAGGCGGCTCACTCCTGAAGAGAAGACGTGGGGAACACCATAGCAGCCACTACAAACAGCAAGCGGCAGAATGGAGATCTGAACCCAGGCAGCCTGATCCTGAAACGGTACTCCTTCCCACTCAGCTGCAGGGCCCGAAGTCGGTGGTCAGGCTGGGCAGGGAGGGTGCGGATCAACATGGCAGACCCTTCCCGCGTAAGGCTGGCCGCTCTTACTGAGCACTGCCAGGCATCTGCTAAGTGTTTAAATGACTTAACCTATTTAAGTGTTGCACTACAACACAGGTACATTATCCCGATGTTAAAGGTGAGGAAACTGAGCTGTGGGGACTCTTAGTAACCTGTTCGACATCTCACAGCTCTCGAGTGGCAGCCCAGGATTGAAACCCGGTGTGTCCTCCTCCAAAGTGACCCACCACTCTGGCCTCCCAGCTGCAGGGCCGAGCCTCCTCACTGCTGTGATCCACTTTTCACATCTGCCCCTGTGAATCTGGGGACCCAGGAATGGGGCTGGTCACTTATACTCCCTGAGACTCCATTTCCTCCCCTGCTGGCTGGGGGTGGTAGTAGTCATTTGCCCCTGAAGGGTAAGAAAACACTGAGGAGATGGATGTGGGGAAGGAGGCAGTTATCAGGGATTCACAGGGGACACCATCCTGGTGGACCGACAGGGTTTTAGAGAAAGGGGAACCACCTTCAACTCTTGGAAAGAGAAACCTTTGAAAACCAACAAAATGCAAAAGTGACCTGTGAAATGAAAGACAATATTTGCAAACCACGTATCTGATAAGGAGCTAATATCCAAAATAGATAAGGAACTCATACAACTCAATAGCAAAAAAAAAAAAAAATCCAATTTAAAATGGGCAGAGAGGGGCGCCTGGGTGGCTCAGTCAGTTAAGCAACTGCCTTTGGCTCAGGTCATGATCCTACTACCACCCCCAGGGGATGGAGCCCCACGTATGGCTCCCTACTTGGTGGGGAGCCTGCTTCTCCCTTGCCCTCTGCCTGCCACTCCCCCTGCTTGTGCTCTCTCTCTCGCTCTCTGTCAAATAAATAATTTTTTTAAAATAGGCAGAGGAACTTAACAGACATTCTTCCAAAGAAGACATACAAATGGCCAACAGACAGATGAAAAGGTGCTCAACATCACTCATCATCAGAGACATGCAAATCAAATCCACAATAAGCTATACCTCACACCTGTTAGAATGGCTATCATCAAGAAGACAAGAGATAACAAGTGTTGGTGAGGATGCGGAGAAAAGGGAACACTTATCCACTGTTGGTAAGAATGTAAATTGGTACTGCCACTGTGGAAATCATTATGGAGGTTCCTTGAAAAACTAGAAACTATGATCCAGTAAGCATACTTCTGAGAATAGATCCAAAGGAGATAAAAACAGGATCCCGAAGAGATCTCTGCACTCCCATGTTCACTGCACATTATTCACAACAGCCACAAGATGGAAACAACCTAAGTGTCCATCAACAGATACATGGACAAAAAAGATGCAGTATGTACATATGATGGAGTATTATTCAGTCATGAAAAAGAAGGCAACTGTGTCATTTGTGACAACACAGGCTGGACTTTGAGGGCATTATGCAAAGTGAAATAAGCCAGAGAATGACAAATACTGCATAGTGAAATCACGCTATGCTAAGTGAAATCTTAAAAAAAAAAAAAGTCAGAATCATAGAGATAGAGAGTAGAAAAGTAGGTGCCATAGGTGCCAGGGGCTGGGGAGTGGGGGATATAGCAAGAGATTGGTAAAAGGGTACAAACTTTCAGCTATAAGAAGAATAAGGTCTGAGGACCTAATGTAAAATATAAGGACTAGAGTTGATAACACAGTAGTGCATAATTGAAATCTGAGGTGATGGATGTGGTAATTAACTAGCTGGGGAGAATCCTGTAACAATGCCTATATGTATCAGGTCACCACATAGTACACTGTAGATATCTAATAATTTTATATGTCAATTATACATCAAAAAGCTAAATTAATTTTTATTAAGAGATGCCACCTTTGGGCATATGGTCACATTAATAGATTTTAAGATGGACAAAGGATTTACTGTTAAATGAAAAATGAAGTAGCAAGACAGTGGGCATTTATGTCCCATTTTGCAAAAAAAATATTATAAGGTCGCCTGGGTGGCTCAGTTGTTAAGCGTCTGCCTTCGGTTCAGGTCGTGATCCCAGGGTCCTGGGATCGAGCCCCGCATCGGGCTCCCTGCTCTGCTTCTCCTTCTCCCACTCTCCCTGCTTGTGTTCCCTCTCTCGCTGTGTCTATGTCAAATAAATAAATAAAATATTTTTTAAAAATAACAATAATAATAAAATATTAGTATCTGTACTGATAAAATGTCAGGGCTGGCTGGGGAAACTACACTAAAGGATTAAAATGCTGGTTTTCTCTGAAATGGAGAGAGGATTACAAGGGGCTTCCATATTATGTTTCTGAACATATGGTCTGATTTTCTATAATGAAATTCTACAATGAATCTATATGGTATGAATCTTTTACAATGAACATTCATGAGTTCTATAAAATCCCCAAATAAAGATATTTTTAAAATGAGATTCTCAGTTTACAACATACAGTCAAGACAGTCCAATTCAGCAACACTTAATGCACCTAATGATGGGCCAGGCCCCCACCTGGGTGGAGAGGCAG